>NC_022023.1:23475489-23585979 GCF_000317375.1 Microtus ochrogaster
TGTAGACCAGGCTGGTCTCGAACTCACAGAGATCCGCCTGCCTCTGCCTCCCGAGTGCTGGGATTAAGGGAGTGCGCCACCACCGCCCGGCTCAATTTAACTTCTTTTGATTGATTCTTTTTTATTGATTTCATATCATCCATCTTTTCAACTTTCTTCTGTTTATTCTTTGTGTCTTTCTCACCATGCATCTCAATCCCATTCATTTCCCATCATTTCATATCTGCCCTTGCAGCCCCCTTCAATAAAATTTAAGAGAAAAAAAAAGAAAAAAGAAAAAAAAATCTCATTATGAAAGCTGTTGTATGACACAGTGAGTCATGCAGTAAAGTCTTTTGCCCATACATCTTCACTTGCAAGTGTTCACTGTAAGAGGCCTCTGGTTTCTGCTGCACCACTGATACTGGGCCCTCACTGGGGCTCCTCCTTGTTATCCTGTTGTGGCTCTTGTTGTGGAAATCCTGCAGCAGCTTTGGATCTGCAGGACTGGTCCCTTTCCATGCCCCAGCAGATCACAGATGGGGTGGATATTGGGGTAAGCCGCACCATAACCATGGTTCTGGGCCTGGGTAGATGGGTGGTCAGCCTGCCAGCTCTCCCTTGTCCTCACCACCAGGGAGAGCTCTGCTACACTGCCCTGGTGAGTTAACTCCTTGCAGTGAGGAGCAAGGCTACCTCTCCCACTCTTATGACCTCAGCGTCTACTCTCCCATCTGCCTCAGGTGTTGATGGGAGTGAAAGGGCGTCTCTCCCTCACTGGTGCCACTGCATGACAGATGTTTAATGGGGATAGTTTCAGGGACAGCTGTCCCACCTGCCACAGGCCATGAGGGATTCTGGGAGGCCTTCTCTCCCTTGCTCATGCCACCATATCCCAGACCAGGGGCAGGAAAAGGCTCACTTGCGCAATGCAGCAAGGTCGGCTCTACTGTGCTGCCCAGGTGAAGAGCAGGGCCTATTCTCCTCAGTGTTGCAGCTGGTGAGGGGTAGGGCCAACCCTTCCACTCTCAAGACCCAGAAGCCCGCTCTCCTGCCCGCTGCAGGTGACAATGGGTGAGGAGCATCTCTCCCTGTCCACACCACTGTGGCACATGCTTAGTGGGACTAGCTATCCCATGCTCCTGTCTTTGGGGAAGGCTCACCTGCAGCTCCTCCAGCAGGGTCAGCTCAACTGTGTTGAAATGAAAATACAATTTTTATACTTTATAAAGTTGAATGCTTTTTCTTTTTCTAGCATAACTTCTAGGCTAGGACTTGTAAAGAACAGAAACAATGACAGGTTCTTCCTCTCAATTCCTGATCCTGTGTAGAACAATTCAGTTACTACAATTTTACTTTTAGATGTCCATTATCAAGTTGAAGAAATTCCATCCAATTTTCATCTTTATTGTTTCAAGTGCAAGTTTGTTGATGCTATTCTTTTCTGTATCAGTTAAAATGATCATATGGTTTATTTCCTATGTCCCACCAATGTCCTCTGTTATGTTCATTTTGTGCATGTCTATTCTTGTGTGAATTGTGGTCATGGTGGAGATCATTTGAACAGAGTGCCAGATTCACTTCTTTTTTTGTATTTGTTGAGGTTATCTTGTATCTAGAATTATATTATATATTAGCAAGTAGCTTCCCCCTCCCCCACATGTTGTCTTTATTATAATGCCCACATTGACTATGTTATAAAATATTCTGGGACCTTGTCTAGTTCTTGAAGCAGCTTGAAGGCCGCTCTTGATTTGACATCAAGTACTTCACACAAATATCTTAAAGAAAACAAGTTGTATATTTTTCTACTCAATTTTAATGATGTGAATTTACCTGTTTAAGTTAATGAATTTCTAGCAATTAATTTGTAGACTATTTAGTTATTGTTTTCCCAGAAAGTCACATAACTGTAGGAATATGGTAATTAAATAAATGTTGGTATTAAAAATCCATGAAATCGACAGGCCACTCCATCACCATCCCCAACTGTATTAGAGGGCTCCAGAGACAAAGCCCCTACCTGAACCCAATGGAGGAAGAGAGGGGTAGCTACTCTTCCAGATGAATAGCTCTTCTTTCTAGGCCATAGGTCAGGGGCACTTCCTGTGTCCCTCCACCACTCATCCAAGTCCTAGAAGTTGGTCAGCAGGGAGATCTCTTGTAGCTAATCTTCTCCACCAACATCCCTAACTGCATCCGAGGTCTCTGAAGGTATAGCCCCTACCTGAATATATTAGAGTAAGTGCCCCAACATCCAGTCAGCAGGCAAGACTACTAAAACCAGGCTACTTCACCACTAGCCTCAGTATCATCAAATGCCACCTGGAGGCACAGACTTCACCTGCACCAATTGGAGGAAGAATCAGCACCTGTACCTAAAATTACCCCAAACCCAGATGGGCTAATGTCAGTGTAAGAATATATTTAACAACATAAAGAGCAATATGGAACTACCAGATCTAGTAGTTCTGCAACAGCAAGACCTGATCATACCAACACAGATTAAGCAGAAGAAAATGACCTTAAAAATAACATTATGAACGTGATAGAGGCCCTTAAAGAGAAAGTGAAAAATTCCCTTAAAGAAATGGTGTTGGAGGAAGGTTACTTGGTCATTCCAGCTGCTTGGCAGTTCAAACCAGAAATAACTACACAGAAACTGTATTAATTAAATCACTGGCATGTTAGTCCTAGCTTCTTATTGGTTAGCTCTTACATATTAGCATCTCCATTAATCTCTGTATCGCCAGGTGGCTGTGGCTTACCTGGTAAAGTTCTGTCCAGCATCTCTCTGCAGTGGGGCTACATGGCTGCTCCCTGACTTCACCCTCCTTCTCCCAGCATTCAGCCTAGCTTTCCCTGCCTAACTAAGTTCTACCTTGCTATAGGTCAATCCAGTTTCTTTATTTATTAACACATAGACAGAAGGACCTCCTATACCATTTCCCCTTTTCTGTTTAAACATATGAACAAAATGAAAGAAAGAAAACACACAAACATCTCATTAGTTGCTGAAAAAGCCTTTGACAAAATCCAAAAACCCATCATGATAAAGGTCTTGAAGAGATCAGGGATACAAGAACATACCTGAACACAATAAAAACAATATACAGCAAGACAACAGTCAACATCAAATTAAATTGAGAGAAATTCAAAGCAATTCCACTAAAATAAGAAAGAAGAACCCCATAAAGGAAGGAAGTAATTCTAGAACAATGTCCCCTCTCCCAACAAAGTTTGTCCTCAGGGTTTGATTACAAATAGTATAAGGTTGGAAGTGGAAATGATGCAGGCTCAGGAATATCTTTTGGAAAAAAATTGGGGGAAAGGATGGGATGGAATAACATGTAGGTTAGTATGAGCTTACACACACTAATAATAATAGTAATAGATTACTTGTGAGCTATTATTTACAGTTAAAATTGGTATATCCTCTTGTATACTGATACAAATCTGAATTATGTTTGTCATAGTGAATGTACTCTGTTTACAATATTTGTGTACCTATGTAAAGTTATTTTGTCATATTGTATGCAGGCCTGTTTCTACCTCTGCTTAAGATATTTTGCATATTGGTGCAATTTTAGGATATATTTATCATATTGCACTATATATTTCTACCTCTGATAAATATACTTATATATTGTTTATTTTTGAAGGTAATTGTCCTCATTTGCTGCAGATTTGTTTAAAAATTGTTTAATTTTTAAAATAGGGAGCCTTAGTCTTTAAGTTATATATGTATTAAGAATTACATATCAATAGTCATCCATTTTGCCATACTTATGGTTAGACTAGTCAGGTTCTTTAAATATATAGTGCTTGTATTCCACATGAATAATAAACTACAAACACTTCAAAGAACTGTAGAATATGGCATTTAAATAACTCAGAATTCTATTTACATGATACCTGATTGCTCCCAGCAGCACCAATCTATTCCCAAGAGAATGTTGGGCACCAAAGACACTCCACTTGAAGCTTGTTTTATTTTTGGAAAAAAAACTGACTTATGGGCAAACAACTGCTCCTGACTCGACTACTGACAAAATGCATGATGTCTAAACTGGATAAGCAGAAAGACTGATAAACCATTCCAAGACAGCGTAAGGCAGTTTTTCAAATATTCCTGCATTTGAAAATGGTCTGTCAGATACTCTAGGCCTTAACCAAAGTTTGTTGTCCCCACATTTTAAATAAGACTTTGAGTGATTGCCCACATAGCCAGTTGTTTCTGTTATTTAATACATCTTTTTGAAGTTGCCTGACTGCAGTTCCTGTTTACTCAAGTAATATTATTTTTTTTTTCTTTTTTTTTATTTTGTTAAGTAATATTTATTCCCTTCTCAGATCTTTGTTGAGGTTAAGACTGGATAGACATAGTTACTTTCCTCTCAAGTTTAGCCAAGCCGTTTCTAATAAAAAAAAAATAGACTCCTTAGGATAGGATAATTATTGAAACATTTAGCATATGTTTCTTGTTTGATATTGTTCATGCTGGTTATAATTCTAATTTTTATGTATGTTTTTATCTCTTCTTTTCCCTGGACAATACTTGATATTTGTTCTTATTGTATATCGTTTTGTATTAGATTCAGAACTCTCTTATTTAGACAAAAGGGGGAGTGTTGTGGGAACTCCTTCAACCAATAGCTTTTCAGATACCAGCCAACTTTGGGCATGGTCTCATGTACTATACATGCAGACAAAAATCATGTGTGGCTCTCTTTGCTGCTGGATTCAGTTCCAGTTCCCAACACATGCAAAGGACTGTGGATCACTACCCTAACTGTGAATTTATCCCCAAATAAATAAACCTTTGTTATACTCCATTCAGGGCTATTGAGGAACTCTTTGATACAACAACAGTGAGATACCATCTTACACCTATCAGAATAGCTAAGATAAAAAACACGGATGACAGTTAATGCTTGAGAGGATGTGGAGTAAGGGGAACACTTCTTCATTGCTGGTGTGAGTAAAAATGTACAACCACTTTGGAAATCAGTATGGTGGATTCTCAGATAATTGGGAGTCAGATTATCTCAAAACCCAGTAATACCACTCTTGGGCATATACTCAAAAGATGCACATTCATATGATGAAGCCATTTGCTCAACTGTGTTTATAACCACATTATTCCTAATAGCCACAACCTGGAAACAACCTAGATGGCCCTCAACTAAAGAATGGATAAAGAAAATGTGGTAAATTTACACAATAAAATAATAGTCAGCAGTAAAAAAAAAAATTGAAATTTGCAGACAAATGGATGGAGCTTTAAAAAAAAAAATCCCGAGTGAGGTAACCCAGACCCAGAAAGACAAACATGATATGTACTTTCTCATAAACTGACATTAGACTTAACGAAGAGAATAACCAGGCTGCAATCCGCAACCCCTGAGAAGCTAGGTAACAAGGAAGACCCTAAGAGAGACATGATGTCCCTGAATCTCCAACACCCATGCAAGAAGTCCAGTGTGGTTGCCTGTGCTTGTAAGCTCAGCATTGGATGAACAAGACATGTACTCTCAAGAGCTCACTGGCCGGCCAACCTATACCAAATAGTGAGCTTCCATTGACAGAGAACTTGTCTTAAACTATAAAATATAGAGTAATACAAAAGAATGTAAGATACCCTGCTCAGAGTTCTGTATGCTCTTGAGCGCATGACCACAAGTGCATACACACATGCATGTACACACACACACACACACACACATTTGCTCCAAACAATAGACACAAAAGGGGTTATTTAGAATAAGCATTCTTAATGGCCCTATAATTTTGCGATGTCATGTGCTATACAGTTTTAATGTGATGGGAAGCCTAAAAACTTAAAGGTATACTGCATTTTGTTCATAAAGTTGTTCAGTTTTCTTTGTAACTGTATTGAGGGTTAAACTGTGAATCCTTTGTGTTTCATAGCAGTAATAAATAAGTTAACATGCAAAAAAAACCCAAAAAAACCAAAAATAGAATTCGAATCTGTGCTCTCCTTTGATCGACAAATCCATTATAATTATGATAGAATATTTATTTTTACAAAGCCCTTCTCTCAGACTCTGGAGATCCAACTTCTGTCTTTCTGTGTGTGCTGGAACTGAGGTTAGGCCCGTGCATTGCATTATATGGAGGTTTGGAAGGCAGAATTGCAAGTGTCCTCCAAGATTCATATTCATTGGTTCTTCAATCAAAAGCACCCTCTCTTTACTACAGTGAAGGATTTTGCAGAAAGCATTAAGGGTATTAATCACCTGACCCTAAAGGATGGAAATCATTCTGCTTTATCTGAACAGGTTCTTTGTAATCATACACGTCCTTAAAACCAGAAGAGGACAACAGAAGAGCCACTCAAATATGTGAGGTGAAAAGGAGGGCAGCGAGACGTACAGAGAAGGGGGTGTCAGCAATACGACTATGAAACGGCAAATGCTGGTGATTTGAATGGGTAGTCTTCACAGTTTTGAGATAAAATAGGTTTGATACATGGTGTCTAGCTGCCTGGAAGATGTAACAGAAAACTTCCGTGATTACCTGTGAGTAAAAGGCTTGCTGCATGAATGGTGTTTTGGCATGAATCACAGAAGACAGAATGAGGTGGGTACTGAAAGAGAATGATGAAGTAACACTTTGAAAATGCCATTATAAATGTTATTATCCAGATACTTACCTTGCCAGCAGTATTTTCTTCCACAGAGTGGAAACAAAGTCCAATTAACGTCAGAGTCAAACTACAATACCTACCAATGCCTCTGCACAGTGTTTTGTGGAAACTCGAGGGACGATGCAAAATATGAAGCCCTCAGAATGAGATCTTTGTGGAGTTTCAGAAATATTAACATTTGGAGGTGGGAAGCAGCCCTAGACTTTCATTTGATACTGTCCTAACAAACAAGATGTTTTCATTATAGTCTACACCTGGCATTTGAGATAGGGGATGCTAAATAATAAAGCTAATTGCGTCAATAGCTTCACCAGAGCTTAGAGCAATAAAAGCAATAGGGAATGATGAAGAAAGAACTTAAAGAAACGACACTGTGTGGGGGATGCTCACAGGTCCTGTGATGCCCTTGCAAGCTGGAGAGGCTGGCTTCCCGTTGTGGGTAAGATTCCTAACACTTGTGCAAAGGTTTATTTGCTAACTTCCTGAAGAATTTGCCTTAACCACAGACCTATCTCCCTTTCATATACTCTGAGTTTTTCTAAGAACTTACTGTTTCCCCAAAGAATGCTACCAGCAGTATGTTGCAGAATAGACTCGGCACATTTATAGGACTGATTTTATATTTTAAAAAACTATGTGAAATTAATGTGTGTTAGTAATTTATGTTCACCAAAGTCTGAGAAATGTTTGTCTGAATATATCTAAACTTACTTGTAAAATGAGGTATGATCCCTACTTGATTGATTTAGTTGATATGGTTTCCGTGTGCTGGCTGGATTCCCTGGAACGTCCTTATAATTGTTTGTTTGGATGGATGCCTAAAATCTGAAACCTGGAACTCAAAGGTGGCCTGCACTTAAAAGAAAGAAAATTTTAGAATTGCCAGAAAATTCTCAGTGTAATAGATGGAGGAAGCCACAAAGACTTTGGGGTGAGGAGGTTGGGCGCATTTAGCATGAGCTGCTTCAGATAACTTCCCAATTATCCCCTCCTGAGAAATCCCAAAAGGCACACTCCACCAAGACTCAGCAGAGCATGCGTGATGAGAGTACCGGCATCTGTGAAGCAACGCCTGCTGGGAATCCGCTTAGTCTTCAAGCAGCTTACGAGGGAGAGGCTTGAAATAAGTTCCTAGTTCCAGTGAGAACTGCAGAGAAACAAAACAAAATAGGTTGCACCTCCTGAAGCAGAAACTGAAAAAGCTATTCAGACCTGTAGGGCTTTGACGCTGCATGGTTTACGATGACAAGATTTAAACTGAGTTGCTACTCGTTTCCTAAATGGTGTGTGTGTGATTGTTTGTATGTGTGTTAGGTTCATTGCAGGAGGGGCAGCATTGTGTTCTATGAACTTCAACCAGACATAAGGCTCTGATTTATACTTAGTGTCTTGATTAAATTCTAATGACTGAGTCAGTTTTTACAATCATTACTCAACACAAAAAAAAAAAAATGAAAGGAAATGGCGCTAAGAATGGGTGTCATGAATTAGGATGTTATTCAAGTATGTTTTGAAAGGATATAAACAAATTTGAATGGGTAAAGGGAAATATTCATATTGTTCATAGATTAAAGGATGCGAACTCAATGTTTCCCTATTTTCACAAATCCCATGACACTACTATGTTAACTTTGGTTAAAGTGAAGATTTTGGGTATCAGATAACTAATATTTATGCCAACAGAACATTCTATTTTACTTTCCTAATTATTTGATGTTTATTTTGATTTTAAAACCCTGTGTTTAATGGGGCTATGAAGGCTGCTCAGTGGTTTAAAGCACTTGTTATTCTTACCCAGCGGACCTGGGCTCAGATCCCAGCACCAACATGTTGATTTCAGTGGGCACCGGGAACACACAAAGTATACACACACACACACACCAAGGAAAAGCACTCAGACACATAAAATAAAAACAAGCAAATCTAATTTTTAAATTATATATTAGGAAAACACAGAGAGAGGGGGAGAAAGGGAGAGAGACAGAGACACAGAGAGAGAGAGAGAGACAGACAGAGAGGGGGAGATACATGCAAGCACCATAGACACTGGCAAAATTCCTACCAGCTCAGTTTTCATGAAACATCTAAAGTTTATCATTGTACCAATATGTTCCCTAGAGCTTCTCTTCATGAGTGAAATAGTAAATTAAAAGCAATACCCCTTATAGAGGGAACATTTTTCCTCTTGAGAGAGATTAGTGTTCCTATCAAAGACATGATGAGTAGTGATTCCTAATACAATTACACTTACTCTCTGCTTGTGCAAGCACGGAATAAAGGGCCTCAAGGAATGATTGTCAATGGCCTTAGAAAGAACAGATTTGATTCCAATTGTAACTGCTGCTCCCAGTGTGGTTTCCCTGCTGGGGAAACTCAGCATACTCAGGAGCACCTGAGAGTCATCTGTGAACTTGGATTCCTTCCTTCTTCCTCTCTCTCAATAAAAGGAAACATCAGCAAAAGCTTACATGGACAAAGAGGAGCTGTGGTGTACCCTGTTTCATCTCACCTCATGATTTCAAGTGTCTTTCATTAGTTTCTCAGGTCTCTGAGTCTCTGATAATGCCAAAGGATATTTTGCTAGTCAGCTACATAGATACTATCACATAGATAGGTCCTGGAGGGAAATAACAGACATCTCAAATACTCCTGTAAGGCACTAGCAGAATACAGATAAATCCATCAAAACAAAGTCTTATATCATTAGTGTGATCTAACCTGGAAACTTTAAAGGTGTCATTTTTAAAAGGACAATCTGTTTTATAAATGATTTTTTGTTTTACAAACATAGAAGAGAGACTTTTTAAAAGTTGAGGTAAAATACATTATAAGTGAATATTCTACTCTTTCTTGTCTACATATATTTTTCTGATATGAGTGGCTACACCAAGGATTGAATCTTCCTTGACAATCTACATTTCAGGACAAATATTTAGGAGTCTTACCTTTTATATTTTTGCAGATGCTGCAAAATATATTTTGCATCCAATGGTTCTTGATGTACTTGTGCCTACTTGATGGAGGAAGGTCATTGGTTAATTATAATAAAGAAACTGCTTGGCTCTCATAGGTTAAAACATAGGTGGGTGGAGTAAACAGAACAGAATGCTGGGAGGAAGAGGAAGTGAGCTCAGACTCGACAGCTCTGCTCTCTGGAGCAGATGCCATGCTCCCCTCTCCCGGGCACACGCAATGAAGCTCCGACCCAGGCTGGACGTAGGCTAGAATATCCCTGGTAAGCCACCTCGTGGGCTACACAAATTATTAGAAATGGGCTAGTCCAGGCGCGAGAGTTAGCCGAGAAGAGGCTAGATATAATGGGCCAAGCAGTGTTTAAAAGAATACAATTTGTGTGTTGTTATTTAGGGGCATAAGCTAGCCAGGCAGCCGGGGTGCCGGGGATGCAGCCCCGCCACTCCTATTACAACACCTACTAAGGATGGAGTTTTTTGTTCAGGGAGCAATGCCACATCAGTTAAACAAGATTGCTACTGCTAAGAGATGATTTCTGGTTAGCTATACTTTCCCATGGTGACTGATTTTCTAAGCATGTGTCCATGTGACTCAAGTCAAACTTTCCATCATGCAAGTGATCTATATGATTTCTCCACCCACTGGGATGAATGCCACCTTCCTATCACAAAGTGGAAATGATTCAAGCACAACTGGAATCAAGCAGAACCTACAGGAATGCCATGCAGAAGAGAGAACTTAGCTTTTCTTTTGCTATGGCTTTGCTCTTGGAAAACCGTTGATAAACTTTCTCTGAGCCAATTCTCTGTGACTCCACATGAAACTTTGACTCCAGTCTAATAAGTTCTCCAAAGAGGACAGAAAAGAAACTAAGATCTCTTCCCCTTCCCTTAGGGCTCAGGAATCATTCAGAAGACGATGTAAGAGTCAGAGGTGGTAGATGACTACAAGGAAAAAGATTTTTCTGCTCACAGCAGTGCAGTTGCATGGACAAACTCAGTAACTGTGATGGCATGCATAAGATAGGAGCTAGCTATCCCAGCGCATAAGGAGAGGTGGACATGAAGTACCACCCTTAGGTGAGAAGCTCCTGGCAATTGATAACTGCTGGAATATGGAGCTGGTTTTCTTGATGGGTGTTTGTTATCTGTAGTAAGGCAACCACACAACAGTGGAAGGCCACTCGTCAATGATTATATGGGTAGTATAAACTGTATGGTATGGGCGTCACAAAATAATGAGGACACAAAGTTAGATGGGTAGCAAAGAGGCTCATATCTAAAAGGAGTTGGAGAGAGGGTGAATAAATTCAAAATACATCACATGAAATTCTTAAAGAACTAATAAAAAGGTTTATAAAAACTTCAAATGTTGGAAGAAATATTTAAATAGATGACAGGCCATAGTGACCCTGTCCTAATTTCTCAGTTCTCGATGTGTTTATCTTATTATCTCTTAGGAAAGTTCACTATTAGGCTGGTTTTCATAAAATATCTATTTTAATAATAAAGAGGATTGTGTCTTTAGAATGGTGGCTTGATTCTAGGCTCCACTTACTGACAGGTTGATAAGAAGACACAGAGACAATTTGAAAGGATTTGGTTTGGTTTTTCTAGTGTTTTTAAGGGTGTATCAGCTCTAGAAGCAGATCTAACAGAAGTGCTCAGGAAGGTGTACTGAGTAATTATCTACTTAGCACTGGTGCCCAGGTTCCTGATCCCCTGCTGTTTCCTTATATATGGCCCATGTTGTCTCACAAAGGGTGTGAACTCACTTGCTTTGAGGTCTGTTAAAATGAAGGGGCTTGCTTGCTTTCTGAATGCAGATAATACAGAATATGTTGTTAGCAAATATTTAACCATGTTTTAAGAACAATTTTATTATTTTTTTGGTATTTACATTATATATAATTTCATAAAGACATTTTAATTCAGCCTCCTACCTTTTTATGAGACAGTGTTTCTCTGCGTAGCCTTGGCTATCCTGGAGCTTGCTTTGTAGACCAGTCTGGCCTTGAACTCACAGAGATTTGTGTGCCTCTGCCTCCCAAGTGCTGGGATCAAAGACATGTCACTAATGCCTAGTCAGTCTATCATATTTTATATTTTGTTTTTATATCTCTCTCTGTCTGCCTCAGTCTCTCTGTTTCTGTCTCTGTCCTCTCCTCTCTGTGTTGGTGTGTTTGTGTGTGTGTGTGTGTGTGTGTGTGTGTGTGTGCACGCTTTCCTTTTTCTGTGGAAGTCAAAGTTGATTTTGGCCTTTTTTTCTACCACAATCTACCATAGATTTTCAAAGAGGATCTTTGGTGTTGGTGTTCTTGGTTTCAGCTAGCATGAATGGCCAGTGAGCTCCTGAGTCCTTCCCTGTCTCTATGTTACAAGTGATGGTGCCACAGGAACACAGAATTCAATACCTGGCATTTCATGGATTCTGTGGATCTGAGCTGAGAGTCTCATGCTTGCACAATAAACACCCTACTCTTTGAAACTGTTCCTCAATCCTATGCCACAATCTTGGCTGGATTTTAATTTTGCATTTTTTCAAACCTTTGGCAGATTGAGTAAAAAGCCCTAATACACAATGCATACCACTTACAAAAAGACAACATATAAATGCAGTGAAACATGAAGTCATTTCTATGTCGTGATGGTGGAAATTTCTCCTTTTCCCCCCTTTTCATTCTTGTTATAAACCAACACCTACTCTTGGTACCCATGAGAAGGCAATAGTAAAGCAGAATTTTTTTTCTGTGACAATATTCCTCCTGAACAGAGGCATTACTTCTTATTTAACTCAGAGAAACTTGAAATTCAATTTGAATTTACCTTCTACAATTAAATTTCTGATACTGATCATAAAGTGTCTTCCTGCCTGTGATACCATGTTGAATATGGTGTATACCAAATGCGAAGGCCCAGGGACCTCCCTCCTTAGCCAGCTTTTTGCCCAAGAGAAGCAATGGAATTATAAATAAACATGAGCATTTGCAGACTAGCACAGATCTGGGGGAAATTAATATTTTTATCTACGTATTTGATATAGAGTACAATGGTTGGGTGTCAGGAGGAAGATTTGGGAGAGAAATAATGTTTTCATATGAGAAAGGAACATGGAAAATTCAAGTCTTTTCTTCAAGTGTCAGTGTAGTTATTCAACTTGCTGCTAAACTTTACAGATTCAAAATGAGTTCTTCCCCTAGTCATTAAGATAGCATCAAGCATGCTTGGCATAGACAGCATATGTCTGACTGGACAATGTGCTGTGTCTGACTGTTAATGAGTCCCTCCTGAAGTTGGGTCCTCTGTCTTTATGACATTTGCGTTCCGGGCATACTAATTTTATCTGACACCATATACTCGAATCCACTGGATATGTCTTTTCATATTGATCAGTTTCATATAAATTGTTTTTACTCCTTTTAAGACAAACTCAGTGATGCAGCTCTTGGACAAGCAATCATGTGTAAAGGTACACATGCTACACACGCGCATGAATATGCACACGGGCACATGTGCACCCATGAGCACAAAAACAAATGGCATTTTTAAAATTTATTTATTTATTAAGGATTTCAGCCTCCTCCCCGCCACCGCCTCCTATTTCCCTCCCCCTCCCCCAATCAAGTCCCCCTCCCTCATCAGCTTGAAGAGCAGTCAGGGTTCCCTGCCCTATGGGAAGTCCAAGGACCGCCCACCTCCATCCAGGTCTAGTAAGGTGAGCATCCAAACTGCCTAGGCTCCCCCAAAGCCAGTACGTGCAGTAGGATCAAAAACCCATTGCCATTGTTCTTGAGTTCTCAGTAGTCCTCATTGTCTGCTATGTTCAGCAAGTCTGGTTTTATCCCAGGCTTTTTCAGACCCAGGCCAGCTGGTCTTGGTGAGTTCCCGATAGAACATCCCCATTGTCTCAGTGTGTGGGTGTACCCCTCACGGTCTTGCATTTTTTTATGTTCTGTTGTTATTTCAAAATGTATCTGTTATTATTTGTTTATATGATGGGCATGTATGTGTGTAATGGGGCAATATGCATGACATGTACCATGTGTGTAGACCGCAAGGACAGTTTTGTGGAATTAATGCTTTCTTTCAGCATTTACACGGGATTGAACCCAGGTCCTCAGGCTTACATGTTCCGGTAGCAAGCATCTTTATTGGCTGAGCCATCTCCTCAGCCCTTCTTAAACTAATCATGACTCCATATGGGATATTGTAAGTGAACAAAGGGTTTGGAAACAACACTCTTCTAAATGTGCAGTGTGACTAAAAAGAAACTCATCGAAGGTGTTTCTGAAAATGCCGGCACAAGTTGCATCATGTAGCTCCTTCAACCTTGCCTCTCACTTTGATGTCATAGGGTGGCACAGCAGCATGGTGCCTGAAACACGCCTCACATTCCTGTATTTTAAGCAGGAATCCTAAGATGCTTTTACTGCACATGCTATGTTTTCTGCTCTTACAGAAACATGGTGTTTTAAGTACAGAAAGCCTAGAATTTTGTTGTCTTCCTAGCACCATCCCTCAGCACAGAAGCTCAAAATGAGTTTATCTCTGGATTGCAGTTAGAATACTTGACTTAAGAAATGTGATCATCTGGGTTGCTGACTTAAGTTTCATAAAACAAAAAGCAAACCAACAAAAAATTCAAAGAATTTGGGTTTGGCATGGAGAACTAGTTCTCCAGCTCTGCAAATGTGTCTGTGCACACACTTCTGTTTTTTTTCTGAGATGTTTGTGAAGCAGTATTCTCAGTGCTGAAAATTACAGAATCAAAATATTGATGATCCACTCTGAAAACCATTGATGATGCTGTTTGCAGTGTAAACATTCAGCAAAGATTTGACTCTTTATGTAAAAATAAATAGTCACATCCATCTCATTAGTATGTGACATTGCTTCAATTTTTAAGAAGTAGTAAAATAAGATGTATTCCAAAGCAGTTTTTGGTAGGCTTCTTTATAGTTTATTATTAATGAAGTTTTTATTTTTATACATATGCTGTATAATTATATATTCAGAGTTGCATACTATTTGTGTGTGTGTGTGTGTGTTTATGTGTGTATGAAAAGTGCTTAGGGTTTCTATTGTGATGAAACACCACAACCAAAATAACTTGGTGATAAAAACAGTATATTTGCCTACACTTTCCAGATAACTGTTTTTCACTTAGGATAGTCAGGACAGAAATTTAAGCACAACAGAAACCTGGAAGCAGGAGCTTGTTGTATTGTAGAGATTCATGTTGGTTTAATTTTCCTTGAGGTTCTCTTTAGATATTCTGGATATTGGTTTTAAGATTCAGAAATATTGTTGAAATAGGAGCGGCGGAGCTGCGTCCCCAGCACCTGGCCGCCTGCATGGATAGCTTAGCTTATGACCCGAAATAATTACATGGAAACTGTATTCTTTTAAACACTGCCTGACCCATTAGTTTCAGCCTCTTATTGGCTAGCTCTTACATATTGATCTAACCCATTTCTATTAATCTGTGTAGCCCACAAGCTGGCTTACCAGGAATGATCTTAACCTGCATCTGTGAATTTTCCATTTTTACGTGGCTTATTTTTCTTTATTTCTTTTAATCTCTTAACTATCTGTACTCTGTCTCTTTAAAGACTTTACCTTTTTTTTAAACCATTAATTTTATTCTCTATATTCTTTTTCTTCTCTCTCTCAAGCCTACGTACATTCATCCAACAGTGTGGTCTTTTATGTCTGAATCTGTTTTATTGTGAATCTGTAACATTTTTTTACTATCCAGGAGCATTTCTTAAAATGTTAAGCAGTTCTTAAAAACTTAAGTTGCACCATGTATAAGTAATACGGTACCGCCTGTGTCCTGCCCAGTCTAAAGTTAACTGCGCTGTTATCACAGTAATTACAGTAGTTCCTGCCTGAGGTCAGCACAGTTCAGCATGGAGCAGCTGCTCCTGCCTCAGATCCATTTGGTACCCCAGAGCCACACAGTTCCAGGCACACAGCAAGTCCACATTGGTGCCACAGTCAGCAGTTTAAATCTGAGACTGAGCTTGCAGCACAGAAACTCTTTTCATCCAAGTTACAGCAAAATCTGATGCGCAGAGCACTGCGCAGTCTGAAAACAATGGCAGGAATCCGCCATGCTCTTCCGCCTGCCTAAGCCTGATTCTACCGCCTGGGCAGACAGGAGCGCTGAGCCATCAGCACGGTCTCAGAGCACTCTCCTTTCGAACCCAAGCGGGAACACAAACATCCAGTCCCATAAAAGCCATTGAAATGCTTTAAAGCCAGAGTTTGCATTGGCGGCACAGTCCCAAGAAGCCGCGCTTTAAAATGACACAGCATTTTTTCTGCTGCTGCTGCCGAATCAGAAAATCTCTTTACAGCACGCCACCAACAAACAGCAAAAATCTGTATTAAACTCTCTCTCCCTTATTTTTAAGCCTTCTCAGGTTTTTAAGTGGATTTAGTCCATCACGTCGGGCGCCACTCTGTTGAAATAAGAGCGGCGGGGCTGTGTCCCCAGCCCCTGGCCGCCTGCATGGCTTGCTTTATACCCGAAATAATTACAAGGAAACTGTATTCTTTTAAACACTGCCTGACCCATTAGTTTCAGCCTCTTATTGGCTAGCTCTTACATATGGATCTAACCCATTTCTATTAATCTGTGTAGCCCACAAGCTGGCTTACCAGGAATGATCTTAACCTGCATCTGTCTGGAGTGAGAGAATCATGGCGACTCACTGACTCAACTTCTTTCTCCCAGCATCCTGTTCTGTTTTCTCCGCCTACCTAAGGGTTGGCCTATGAAATGGGCCTAGGCAGTTTCTTTATTAATAAGAAATCATTCCCACATCAAAACATTTTCTTCAGTTTTCAGCTAATTTTGACTAGGGTTCCCCATCTTGAAGATTTTACTTTGTTGTAAGTTTATTCCACTTGAAAGTGGGTATGATAAAATGATTAGTCATTTTTAATATAAAGCAAACACATAGGATACGGGGGTGTAGCTCAGTGATAGAGTGATTGATTAGCATACAAAAGGCATTAGGTTTGATGCCCGGTACTGTAAAAAGAAACAAATAAATAAAAGCAAAGCACATGCCACTCAAGCTGTGAACTGGTCACATTTGGAAAGTGTAAGATCGATCATTGTAAAGGGGTGTGTTTTGATAAGTATTGTTCTGTGTGTGTACTTTGAGATCTGTATTTCCTAAGGGGAATTTCCTACATGGAAATAGTAATTTTTATACCTGAAAATGAGAAATATAGCCCTATAAGTTTGGATATCTGAACGTGCAGTTATAACATGAATCACGATTAATAAAAACTCAGAGACAGAAATTGAGGTTCAGCCTAAACATCAGAAAAGAAAGGAGCCAGCCACTGGCTCTTACTTCAATCCAGAATGGTGATCCTGCCTCCAAGAGTATCAGAATGACACTGTCAGCTGTCTCCTCCCATTTTATAATTCTTTCTAGGGCTGGAATTAAAGGTGTGCACCACTGGGATTAAAGGCATGCACCAAAAAGCTTTCATGGCATACTATTGTGGCTACTGAGATTAAAGGTTTGTGTTACCACTGCTTAGTCTGTAAGACTGTTTTATTCTCTAATCTTCAGGTAAGCTTTCTTTATTAAAATACAAATAAAATGCTACTACAATAACACTCATAAGAGTTAAGCAAGGTCAAACATATCTATAGTCATAGTGTTGAGAATGGGGAGACAGGCAGATAACAGAGTTGTTTCTGAGCCGGTTTAGCCAATTTGTAAGTTCTGGATTCAGTGCACATCTGTATAAACACACACACCACACACTCATGCACACAGACACACACAGAGGTGACAGGTTTAGAGAGAAAGAAGAGAAAGAGATGGAGACAGACAAACAGAGACAGAGACAGTGAGAGGAGAGGAAGAGAGAACATGCACACACAAATCCAATGAAAAAGGAAATAAGGAAATGGCCTAATACCCATGTTGTTGCGTAGTTAATCTGTACGTTTTTATTTCTTTTGAAAGCAGAGTGAAGCATGAAAACAGCAATAAAAGTTATCTGCAGTTTCAGAAAGGTACCAAAGCAGACTGTACTTGTATCCAAGGCTCTAGAAGAGAGATGTGCATAGACCTAACTCTTGAACTGTGGGCTCCATCTTCACAGAAGTGACTTGCTGATTAGTTAGCCTCAAAGATGTAAGAGGCTATATAGTTATGTGTAGAGAAGCAATCAAGAGGCTGAGCTTCTCGCATTCCTACAGGACAGTAGAAGACAGTGGTAATGTCACCTGGGGAACTAGGATGTAAGGGGCCAGAACTTCATGAAGAATGGTTTTTCAAGAAGCATGATGTAGAGTTCTATGTGGTCCATTAGTAGCTTTGCAAATCTATAAGAAGTCAAACCCCAAAGCAATGATAAGTCTGGAGAGGCAAGCATGAAGGAAGTCTCAAGAAGCCAAGAAGACAAAACTGGGAACCAGAATCTTCCAATACACAGGGGCTATAGAGGCTGTGGTAGGCACTGAAGACCCAGTGAAGGGCATCAGAGACCCTTGACTCTAGAGGAAACCACATTGTTCCATACAGTAGCCAAAGTTTAGGTGGGCTAACTGATCCATTGAAACAAAGTTAGCCCAAAGAAAAACATATTATAAGGGAAAAGAAGGGATACCAAATTTTGAAGTCTTACTACAGTAAGGTAGTAAAAAGGATATTATGTACATAATTAATACATTTTACATTGATACGTTCAGGCAATAGGTTTTGATTTGTAGGGTTAACTAAAGTAATAATAAAAATATTTCCCTCTTTCTAATTTTTTAAAACAGATTGTTAGCTTGGGTAGCTTACAGATTATTTCTCATGGCCAGTATAGGAAGGTAAGGTAACATAAATTCATATCAGAGATTAGTTCTCATGCAAATTTCATGTACTCTTGAACTTGACCAGTTCAGGAAAGATTCAAAAATGATCTCCTCTTTGTTCGGTTGCCAACCAGAGCAAAATCAAGCAAAGATACATAACTGAAGCCAAACCTTCCCATTTGTTACATTTTGAAAATATTTTATCTAGTTAATATTTTTAAGCTTGTTAGAAGGTACATCAATATAAAGCAAGAGCTAGAAGAATATAAAAAAAAATTCCGAGTAAGATTAGATGAGCAAAGAGTCTATAGTCATTACATTACTGGAAATAGAGTTTGGTGTTAAAAAAAAAAACAAGAATTTAAAAAATTTAATATCAGACTAAATATAAAAGCAAGAGATTTGTTGCAATAGACAAATAACAAGAAGAGAGTCATGCTAAAGAAAAGACAATTGGGAAGGGAATTTTTAGAGGAAAATTACACACACATACCTGCACAAACACACAAGAAAGTTTAAGAGTTAAAGGAGAAAATGTGTACTAGGCAGACTGAATGACAACAGCTATGTTATCATAGTAGAAAGTGCCAACTTGGAGGAGAAATATTTTTAGTTATGAAAGGTTTACTTTATATATAGGAATATATTTGTATAATACATATATATGTGTATAAAATAACAATTCAGGAAGAGGTAATAGAGTTGAAAAAGAACAAAGAAGAATGTGGGAGGGTTTGGAGAGGGAAAAGGAAGTGGAGAAATGGTGTAACTCTAATATAATCTCTAAAATAAAATAAACTAACATAAAGTAGTAACTTTAAAATATGAGGTTGATAAAACCATAGAAACAGATAAGCTATGTATAGCATTTGATTCATGGTTTTATTCTCTCTCTCTCTCTCTCTCTCTCTCTCTCTCTCTCTCTCTTTCTGTATGTCTCTCTCTTCACGTGTGAATGCATGTGTGCATGTGTGTGTGTCTTGCAGAACAAGCCCAGGGCTAGGAAAGCATTTGATAACTGAAATACACGCTAAGTTCAATTATCAGACTTTAAGCCCTTGTTTGGCTGTCAATTTCTAAGGTAAATGATTTGAATGACATGCTGTCAAATTATTTGACAAAATGTCCATGTGCTGACTTATAAAAAGTAATTATTTTTAAAAGTCTAAATATCCATAAGATCCATGTTGTAAGAAGTATGTTCCATAACTTTTTCGGTTGTCTAAGAATGACAAATAACAGATTAAGTATATCAGAAGATACTTCTACTGAACAATAATGAAAATCTGCTTTTAAAGTGTGCAATTTGCCTTACACAGGGCATACAATAAAAATGGCAGTCTTAGAAGAATGTTATTATAAAAAGTCTGAAATACAATGGTCTGTGTCTGATGAGAAAGCTCAAAAAAAATAGAACAAATTAAAATCTCAGAATGTAAACTGAAGGACTCATCAGTTAAGGAAGAGTTGCGTTTATGGCATGAAATGAATTCTACAGAGGAATGGTGGTGGTTACTTTAGATTGGTGAAATAAAGGGTAAGAAAAGACAAATTACATAAATGAAGATTTTAAGAAAAGCAGCATAGTATGGCAAAGGAAAATTATGAAAATTTTATAGAAGTGATACTGGATATTTTTATTTCCTAATAAAATGTGCATAGTTTTGTTGCCTTATACAACAATGCTCATCTTCCATATTTATTAAATGCATCACATATGTTACAAAAAAGAAAAGCACAAAGAAAATTCTAGACTTAGATAGCTTTACCTTTAATTAATCTTCGAAGCATAGGAAGAAAAAGTAATATTTTCGATAGATTCCTTAGAAGAACATCAAAATAAAAAAACAAAAATGTGACAACTAGTTACAAAGAATATTGAACCTTTAAAGCAAAATAACAGGACTATGGATGAAGAGTTAATGGCACATCCATGAAACAGAGTATCCTAGAACACTTAAAATATACTACAATATGCAAATATAACATGACCAATGAAAGTGACTCAGAAAAGGCAGAACACATTCTCTGAATTTAGAACTGTGCATAGAGAATGGTTCTATTAATGTACGATTAAGAAACAAGTTACGGGAATCTATGTTTTTGGTTATGCTGGTACGTTAATTCTATCAGAGAGGCCTCATGCTTCCTGGTAGATTAACAAAATGTTAATATTTTTTATCAAGATGGGTAAAATGGATATTTGGTTTTTTGTGAAATATATCACATTATATGAGTATTTACCCAGTTTTCTCTATATATTTTCCATACAAAGTTTGTACTTCAATAAATGAATTTTAAAGGTTATGTGTGTAGATAATTATGGACCTGAAAAATAATTTTGTAATCTATCATAAAAAAATTCTTTAATCAATGATACCAGAAAAAATGTACTGTCTTATCACATCTAGAGAAAATAATGTGACCAAACTGTTGACATGTAAAAATTCAATCATTATCACTCAATCAAAAAGCATTTAAAAAACAGATAAGGACATATGTGGTATTTATCTATTCATTATAGACAAGATGGTATGTGTCTCCAGATGGCCTTGAACTTGCTTTTATTACATATTTCACCTTTGTTTTTCTGGTCCTGGGGATCAAGTGACAGCGTCTTTGTATCCTACCATCAAATATTGTACCATCTGGAGCTCCAACTCCATACCTCTTTAGAGACTTTTATTTGATAAATAGCTCTATGCAATTTGGGGGGTAGAGTTCAATATGCATCATTTAGGATGCATTTACTTGTGCCTACAAAAGCATATCTCATGTTGACTGAAATGATATTTTGAAAAAAACAAGAGAGAAGCCTTGAATTCTCTGAAAAAGAGGGTCAAGGTGAGCAAACAATGCTATTGGGACACAGTATTCTCTTTCTTCACTCCTTTGATCCACATGGATTGATTCACCCCAAATCTAGGTACTATGTATGGGTCTGTGATGGAAGTCTTCAGACTTGCATATGACTCTTTTCATAATACCTAGATGGAGAGGACTAAATCAGCCTCCTTTAGCTTCTTAAGAACAAGATAGTGCTCCCAACTTCTGGCATCTCATTAACTGGAGTCAGTCAGGCACTCTTTCACCACCTGGAAATGGATGAAAGAAAGTTTAGAACAAGAGACCCATATCTAAAGGCAGGAATTATTGGATCCTAAGGATGGGCTCTATGAGACTAGAAGGGTTTCTGGAAATGAAATCCCTTATGCTCATCGGGAGTGAGTGTGAATACATATAATCCTAGCACTAAGTAGGTTCATACAGGTCGATCATCTTCAGCTGCAGAGTTCCAGTCCAGTCTGGGACTTATGAGACACAGTCTCAAACAAACCAAAAACAAGAGTCAAAATGAAGCGAGAAATTGCTGATGATTGAAGCTAAATAGAAATATGATGTATGGATGCAGCAATACCCAGAATCAGTCTCATTCACAGACATTCTCTCCATGTTTATGTCCTATTCGCTAAGCTATTGTTTGCATGTTTTCTGGCTATCCGAATCTGTGCTTTGGCTATCCTCTATAGACAAACAGTCTAGCAATTCTTGTACTATGTTTTTAAAGCTCAATAACTACACCCAAATTCTTGTGTTATATTATCTCCGAGTGGGCTGACTTTTCTAGTTTTATCACCTAAATTCTTGTGCTATAATGTCACTGTGAGTGCTCTGATTTTTCTAGTTTTACAACAGCCTCACTCATTTTTTTTTCATATCATATTGCCTTTTGTGTTTTTGAAATATTTATTTTCATACAGTATATTTCAGTCTTTCTTCTGTCTTTTTATTTCTCAATGCTCTTCCACTATGTTGAATTCTTTTGCATAAACTCTAGCCACACATAGTACCCACTTTTTTGACAAGAGAGAAAGAAGTGCTGCAAGTCAGACAATGGATGTGGATGCCCAGAGAAGACAGCAACATCATATTTGGACAACATCATAAACTATGTCAGGAATATTTGGTCCTGGGACTAGCCATTCCTATGAAATCAGTGTTCTGATATTTTGAATCAATAGGCATAAAGCTATCAAATCTTGTCTTGAGATTTTATAGAAACGTCTTAACTATAACACCAAACTAGGACCTCTGAATGTATGTGACTGTTGTGTGGCTTGGGCAGTTCGTGGGGCCACTAGCAATGTAGCTAGTATTTATCCCTTGTGCATGAATTGGCTCTTTGGAGCCCATTCCCTACGGAAGAATACCTTGCGCAAAGTAGATACGGAGTGCGGGCCTTGGTCCTGCCTTAAGTGACATGCCATACTTTGATGAATCTCCATAGGAGGTCTTACACTCTCTGAGGAGCGACTAGATAGAAAGTAGGGTGGGGAGAAGGTGGGAGAACTGGGAGGATGAGAGGGAGAAGGAACTGGGAACACTATGTAAAATAAGACTTTTAAACAGAAAAGAAGAAAGTAATAGTATGTCAAGATCTGTTTAGCATCAGTGCTATGGGAATCTAACTTAAGGTTCTGCCTGAAAGAAAAGGGTATTTATCAACCAGCAACAGCGCAAACCACAGCCCATTTATTTCTTATTTACAAGAGAAAAATATCATAATTCTCTGATGATCCTTTGTATGCCATGTTACTTATATATCACAGTAAATATCCTATATTCTCACCCTATCAACTTTCCAAAATAAAAAAAAACCACACTCATGAACACACATGCACACACAAGCATGTGGGAAATCAGAGGTGCCCAACTGAAGCTAAAATAGACATTTCTGTACAAGAATGCCAGTGTTTTTAATAAAATATTACACATTCTTTAATTCATGAATTTCCTTCCTTATCAAAAATAATGCTTTTTTCACATATACTGTCAACATTAATTAAATTAATATTCTGTACCTAGTAAAACTTTTTTTGTGAGCAACAGGAAAGCAAATGTACAAACTATTACAAAAATATTGAAGACAACAAAGAGAAAGCAAAAACAGCTTCATATTTGAGGTATTGTTTCACCATGCCTGTGTTTTCTGTGTCTATTACTCTCTGTCACTTGCAAGAACTCAGAAATCTATAAAGTTTAATGGCTATATATTTATTCATTAGAAAACAAAATGATTGAGAGTATTAAGTAAAGCATTATCTAATTAATCTTATTAATAAAAACCAGGGAGTCAGATATCAGGGTAAAACCCTGGAAGATGAGAGAATCGGGGACAGCCTTCAGTTGCTTTCTTCCTGTCTTTTTTTTTTTGCATCCCCAAGGTCTGAGATCCTGTCTACAATCCACCTAATCACTTCCTGTTTCCACCTCCCGAGTGCTGGGATTAAATGTGTGTGCCACCACGGCCAGTCATCTATGGGTAACTAGTGGTTAGCTCTGCCCTCTGATCTCCAGGCAAGCTTTATTTGTCAGAACACAAGTAAAATATCACACAACTAAGGCATGATCTCAAGGTCTTCTCAAAGCTCAGCTTGACTATGGTGAAAGTTTTAGAATGACAGTTTGGTACCTCCCAGCACTGTGGTGGTACCACACAGATGCCAGGGATAGATAAACGTCTTCTAGATCTTGGCTCTATAACTTATTACAAGGCATTATTATGTATTCTGTGGATAAGTAGGAGAGAGGAGCTTGAAGCTTGAAACACAAAGGAATGGAAAGGAAATGGAAGCTTTAATTTGTTCATCACACACACACACACACACACACACACACACACACACACATATATTAAAATTTCACACTTCAGTTCATAAGCATCCAAAGTAAAGTACTGATAATTTTGAGAAGTTTTCGGGCTTGGGCAAACTTATTTACTCCTCTTGTCCCTTGTCTTTTTTCTTTCAGAGAATGGAGATCATTCGCGTCTTATCAGTACTTCCCAATAAAGGCGCATGTGCGATGAGCTGCCTTGCTCTCCTCAGCTCTCCTTTAGTGAAACAGGACAGTGTTTAACTCAGAGATCAGAAGATCAGTCTGGCTTGCAGAGCAAAAGTAGAACTCACTCCAAGGCATTTGATGGTAACAGAAGGCTCCTTCCCTGAAATATGAATTATCCGAGGAACTAGACATAAGATGGATAGATGCCGAAAAGCCCCTGACTCTGTTCACTCCTCCACAGATAAAACCGTGTGGCAACAAAATGAGACCGTGTCTGTAAAGCTGTCTAGCCTGTGTGTGTACTCAATGCCCACCCCCTGTATTTCAAAAGTTCATTCATGATACTTTACAAAAGTTCATTCATGATACAAAGACTTCATAGACAAATTTAATGAGTAAGAGACATAAATATTTTTTACATCTTAATATTTCAGGTCAGTTGGTTTTTAACTACGCTAGAATCTTGCCAATCTATTTCTCGAAATCTATTGTAAACAAAATGTGATTTCTGTAAATTCTGTAATGCTCAACACAGCCTCATGAAGATGTGATCTTCCCATTTGACTACTCAGTTAAAACCTGCACATGGGCACTGCGCGCGAACACACACACACACATCATCATCATCATCATCATCATCATCATCGTCATCAATCATCATCATCATCTGTAGCTCCCAGACATTCCTCAGCACTCTCGTTCAGCTCCCCTTCCTCACCCAAGCATGAGCTGCCTAGTGTAGGATGCTTAGCAGCAGCCAGAGTGGGTGGCACTCCATCCTCTTGACTAGCAAAGTCACAAAGAACAGACTGACAGGCAGCTGGATTGGGGCTGGAATCTGAAAGGCAGTGGCAGATTGCTGGAAATGAGGAATGTCTGGACCTGCAAGACGGTGATGGAGGTTGGAGGTAATCTGTACTAGCAGGTAGTGCCCACGATTACAGCAGGAACAATGGCAACAATCATAATGCCCTCTGTTGCTGTCTGTGACAAGATTGAAGAGGGTTAAGAACCCCAGGCAGGCGGCAGTAGGGACGTGCTGCCTAGCCAAGGCCAATGGCAGGTATAAAGATGCCAGGAAAGCGGCTGGGGAATAAGAAAATAAGAGGGAAGGTAAACCAGTGACCCTTGTCGGCAGTGAAAAGCGGGAGATTAGAAAATGTTTCATGCTAATTTCCATGGAGATTTCTTTAATTTAGCGAAGATTGCTTGCCGGCTTCGCCTGGCCCGCGTCCGCTGCGTCCTCGGTGGTCCCGGCAGCCTGCTTCCCGGGGTCACTCCTGTGGCTCTGACGATGTCTCTATCAGCTGCCATGCTCTTACTCTCCTCCCACTCATGCTTGGGATGCTTGTCACATGATGGCTTCATCGCGGTCCCTTTCCTCCTGATCCTTTCAGGCTCTTTCTCCTGCCTGGCATATCAAAGGAGATTTGTGGGTCAGTGAGCCAGGACACGGTGTATGAAGTCATCAGCCAGTCATGCACCACCTTGATCATTTCATATTATGCTCTTGTTAGGAGCCAAGGATGTGTGGTTCCCCTTACTAACCAGATTAGTCCTTTAAACAAAGCCAAAAGTTGCGTTGTTAGAGATATGAAAAACAAAGGGACAATATGTTTTTTTTATTAGTTTCTCCACACTCTCCCAACGGAAACATTCTCAGTGTGAGCTAAAGACAAATGATTTTAAACATTGTATAGACTTTTTTTTAGCATGGTCATTCTTCCAGGATATAGGTGACAATTTACCTATTTAACTCTGAGTCTGAATGTTCCAAGCCACATTTACACTTCCCTGACATGTTTGTGGGTGCCTGTACACAAGGCTCCTTAAAGAGTAGCTATTTTAAGGATGCCGGAGAAAGTAGTCCGAGCTACCCTCATTGTGAGGGATCCATTTTTAATAGGAATGCTAACCAGAGCATATGCATATGGGAATCTGGGGTCCTGGGGTTCACATTTGGGTTAAGTCAGTCTGCAAAATGAATCAGGAGCCTAGGCAAGTGGGACTCCCGAGGATTGCCCATTTGCAGAACACACAGGATCTTAAGACAGCTTTTCCTCCCTCCTTTCACAGTGTTTCCTGCTTCACCTAGTACTCTGAAAATCAGGCAATGGGCACAGCTCCTTCAGAGACTGGAGCTAAAGCCCAAGGGGGCACCTTTAGTGTCAATTCTGATGGGAAGGAAAGCCAAACTAACTTTGATCAACATCTCTTCCGTGTCCCTCCACACTTGCAGTCTGCATCCCCTCTCCCCTTCCTTCTTCAGCAGCATTTCATTTTACACTCTTCTGACTGTACATCGGAAGCCCGTTGGCATGCTTCTTATGGTTTTAAAGACACGGTTTTCATTACTATACCCGAGTTTGCCAGACCCTGAAAAACCAAGGCAAGTTTCATTGGCATTGATTATCTAAAACCGGGTTCATCTGTGTCAAACTAGTTTCCTCTTAAACTCTTGTCCTGTGATTCAAAATACATTCCCAACATGATGCTGTGTTTGGAGAGCTATGAATAAACTCTTATTGAAACTAAATAAATTTTAAACTCCTATTAAAACTTAAAAAATGAATTTTTATTGAAATTCTCACAATTCCTGGGACATAATGGACCTAGCATTCAGGCAACTTACACAACTTCCATGACAACAAGAAAATAATACAGTTGTGTATAGGTTTGAAAACTACAAATATAGTTGCTTTCTTTCAAGTTTCCTCAAATTGTGGCTCATACCAGTAGTACTAGCATTTGGGAGACTGAGGCAGGAGCATTGCTGTGAATTCAGGATCGTCCTAGGTTACTCACTGAGTTCTAGGGTGGTCTAGAGGGTGCTATTGATGGTATTGATATTGTTCATTACAGTGTTTTCATTTCTAGAGCAGAGAAAACAAAAACACGGCAGACTGAGGCCACACATGGTCTCAAAGCTTCTGTGTAAAGCCATAGCAATTCCATCAGATAAATTCTATGGCCATCACTGATACAATGATAATGCAAAGAGACAGGGACTATTGTGTGGTTCTAAACTATTAAGATTATCTCAGCAATTCTTGAATACTTAGAACACCATATATCTTTCTAATAGTCTCTGTAACAAGAGGGCTGGACTTCAACCTCCATCTGATACTGCAGAGATGTTTGACTTTTATTTTGGTATTCCATCTAAAGACTATTCAGAACTTCATTTATTCAGAACAAAAGCTGTAGGAACTTTTTTTGCTCACTCCTCGAATATGAAAGCACTAACCTGTCATTGTGTTTGAATGTTATAAATAAGAGAAGTCATATAACGCTTAGAAAATGCCATCGTAGCCACGTGCTGCCCATAATTGTTGCTGACACCATTATAAATATCAACAACAAGTAGTTGTGATCTATAATCCATCATAATGGTTTTAATAATCATATATTAAAATTCATCTCCCTCACTAAGGAAACATGGGAAATCAGTTTTCTCTTTCTAAAATCCATATATGTGGTATGCCAGCCGTTTAGAATGAGACATGTCACCTTCAGTAGATACATTCATCTGGAGATGGAGCATACATATGGGATGGCACAATTATGGATTTTAACCTTTTACATTACATACGTGGTCATGAGCCACTTAAAAATGAAACCTAAATTGATATGTAAAGAAAAGTACCTGGATCATTTTTGCTTGTTTCAATTTATTCTCATTAAGTCCCGAAATTTGCTGTACAGTTTGGTCTCCTATATTCATCTCTCTTCATCACTTCTGCAAAATTTGAGATTACTTTTGCATTTAATTCTGGGATTAATAACCATGCAGTCCCATAGGATCAAATACCATCATCCACAGTTAACGTTCGGAGAGATGGGAAGTGTTATGTCATTAATTTCATAAATATGCACTAGTTAAATTAACTGCTATTCAATGTTGTCAGCATTTAGCAAATGCCTGTGCATACACTAGATTACATTAACCAAATATATGCCTGGGATATGAGACATCCACTTTGTAAGAAGATTTTCTGAAACTGATTTCCTCCCCTTTGTTTAAGACTTGTATGGATTGTCAAGATAGCGAATATGACACAGGGATTTTTTTCTGTCACTCGTCGTACCCAGACCTATGTGTCACCACTCTTTAGTATCAGTGCTTCCCATGTATTGTTCTTACTGGCAGTCAGAATCCTTAGAGCACACTTTTTTCGTAGAGTAATAGGATGTAAGTGAAGATGTAAACCTGGAACTGTCTATCAATATCTGAATGCAGATAACATGACTAAAGTGATTTCAGCTCTCAAATAAAATCTTAGACCCTTTATCCAAATTTACTTTATTTGGGTAATTATGCTTTTATTAATTCTATCCATCTGAAAAGTTTCTTTGGATTATCTTTGAGAGTATCTCCAGTTTATCTTGCATATATTTCTCAGAAGCAATGAAAGGAAACAAAACAGCCCAAGGTTGAGAAACACTGAGAGGAAACAATTATCAAGAATTTCAGTAGAGAAAGCGTAGTCATACAGGGCTTTGCTGACCTGTCAGCGATATGTGCTTTAAGCCCCTTTCTTCCTTACTTCTTCAGTTCCTAGAAGTATTCGAATAATGTGAGCTGATCACCTCCATGTCTTGATAAGGCACAGGGAAGTCACACTGTAATTCCACTGAGAACTTAAATGTTCATGGTCTAAGTGATCAGGGCTGTGAATAAAGCCTTCCTGAAGATTTGTTTCTACCCCAGGGATTCTCAACATTTGTGGCTGTTTAGTCTTCATGTTGAGAAAATTCTCTGTGTTGTATCTGTGTGTTGTATGACTTCAAGCAACATCTAACTTATGAATTCACCCCTGTTGGGATGGAAAAAAAAAACTAACCCTGTTTCCCTAAATTGCCATATAAGGGAAGAGCACACAGTGACCTGTGTTGTTCTGGTTGGCAATTTCTCATCCCCTCCCCTGCCTTTTTTTTTTTTTTTTTTTTTGGTTTTTTGAGACAGGGTTTCTCTGTGGCTTTGGAGCCTGTCCTGGCACTAGCTCTGTAGACCAGGCTGGTCTCGAACTCACAGAGATCCGCCTGCCTCTGCCTCCCAAGTGCTGGGATTAAAGGCGTGCGCCACCATCGCCCGGCTTCCCCTGCCTTTCTTAAACTCTTGTCTCACAACGCCTTCTCATTCTTCAGCTCTAACCTAAAAATGCTCAGTCACTCCTGGAAATCCTGGTTCTCATGGAGAATTTTTTTAAAAAATATCTATTTATTTATTATATATACAATGTTCTGTCTGTGTGTATGCCTGCAGGCCAGAAGAGGGCACCAGACCTCAGTACAGATGGTTGTGAGCCACCATGTGGTTGCTGGGAATTGAACTCAGGACCTCTGGGAGAGCAGGCAATTCTCTTAACCTCTGAGCCATCTCTCCAGCCCCCTCTCATGGAGAATTTTAAGTGCCCCATTCTGATTATTTGGACAGAACAATCTATCACAACCGTCCATTCCCCCAGAGGGTTGCTCATTTAAGATGGAACTGGCCTATGATACTTCAGCACCTAGGACAGTGTCCACCAAGGAGGGGATGGGTGGATGCGAGGCTGCCCTTGAGGTGGATGCTGAGACAGAAAGGGTCTGAGATTAAATGCCTGGCAGGTGTTGCAAATACCACCCTCCTTACTGGACCTGGCCCAATTCCAAAGCAATCTTTGTTGTCTTAGTAAATGCAGTCCCTTTTCCATTGCTTTCTGAAACCCACTCTACAGCTCATAGTGGAGAAAGCAATTTTAAAGGTGACTGCCTGCTTTATTTGGTCTTTATCTTCCCAAAGAACTCATTTAGAAAGTTGGGTTGATAAAAATGTCAGCCAGGCCCAGTGCTTTTCATTTCAATATAGAGAATTACCCTGGTTCTCGGGCCTTGGGGAAATTGTCACCTCAAGAGGAGGAGAAACGTAAATGCACAACTGTCGTTGTGCCAGTGGCTGGGCACCATTCTCTCGCCATTCTGATCATCGAGAAGCAGCTTGGCAGGCTATGGGCCTTTCTGTGGGGTGTGTACCGCAGAGACTTGTCACAATAGCCAGCTTGAACCTCAGCTCTGGCTCTTTTCCTGCTTTATTAAGATTTTTCTATTCTGTTCTCTCTCATTCTTCTTAGGGTGGGCCATTTCAAAAGAGGAGAAATGATTCTAATTTCATGGTTTTGAGACAACACTGGAAAAAATTGGAAACATACGTGTGTATGGACTGTTTCTGTCATTTGCAAAGCCCACAGGCACTGAAGAGAATAGTATGCTAATAAGTTGAGTTTCCCCTCCCAAGCAGGGTCTTCTCATTCTCTTTGACGATGTATGTCTCCACAGATGATGTAGCTTAAGACATGGCATATGAGAAGTCACATGCTCATGGTAAATAAAGCAAAAAGCAGTGATGATAAGGGTATTTCTTTTGATTATGTATTTTTTCCTCTCTTGTTTACCAATCAACTAATAAGCAAACAAATAAATCAAGCCAACGGGATCAATAGGGTACAAAAGAGATGGAAGTTGTAAGGGCATGTTCTTAGTTAGACTATGTTTTCATATTGTGTGTCTCTATTTCTCTTCATGCGTCTAATGCTTGAAATATTAAAATTAGAAGCAAGGGGTAGATTGTAGATTTCAAGCTCTCCAGAGTAGCCTTATGCTCTTTCATTCCCTTCATACAAGGCACTAAAAAAACAAGACCATTTTCACTTTTGAGATAAAGCATAGGCATGAGAAGCTCTTTGCTTCCCCTAAAGATGCCTGACATTCACTGAGTACCTACTGTGTGACAGGCACTGAGCTTCTTATTTACTCAACACAATGATTTGTTGTTCTCCATCCGAAATGAGAAGTCAGAAATAAAACAGAATGGCAAATTATAAGAATATCTCATGTGGCGTTCAGCCTTGTACTTCAGATACTTTATTTATTCTTAGTTAAACTGTTTATTTGGATAAAATTGTAAATACACATGATAATTTTGAGAAAGAAAACTTGGAGAGACTATCTCCTCTTTGAATTACCTCCTAACAATACTACTTTAGAATTCCAAAAGCAGAAACCGACTGGAAGCAGGCTTCCAGTTTTACCTCTACTTATGTCTGTGTATCATTTGTCCTCCGTGTTTGTACTTTATTTTTTGCAATTGTTAACCTATTAAAAACCAGAGGTTATGACACTGTCATCCAGACATAGGTCTCTAATGCTATTTTTCATGGCCATGCCTACTTTTCCCCTCTCTCATCCCTTATTTAAATCCTTGACTCTGCTAGTTAATCTTCATCTTTTCTATAATTTTACCATTTAAGTATTGCCATAAAAGTACCATCATACAGTGTGTATACTTGCTTTTGGCTGAATTCCTTCTGGACACATTGTTTTACATAACTTATCATTCTTTGTCACTGCTGTGTAGAATTTGGTGATAAGGTTACACTAGAATTCAGCTACTCACATAGAGCATTAGGGTAGTTGTAGCTCTTGGGTGATATAAAAACAGTGCTAGGAATATTTTGCACAGTTTTTTATATGAACACATTTTCATTATCTGTGATAAACACTCAGAAGTAAACCGTAGAGTGATTATTTTCCTGTTTCATTTTATTGGAAGTTCTCAAGGCGTTTTTCAGGGTAGCTGTATCATCTTTGCAGATTTCATCTTTTTTCTTTTAGTTTTTGAGGCAGGGTCTCACTGTGAATCCTAGACTAGCCTCAAATGCAATATCTTTTTGCCCCAGCTTCTTATTGCCATAGGTATAGAAATGGATTCTCTCAAAGAACTCATTTTATATTTCTACCAACAAAGTGTGAGTGACACAATTGTTTTTGAGTGACACAATAATCACTGACACAGTTTGTATTCATATTCACCAATACTAAATGAACAGTTTCACTATTCTGATAAACACAAACAAATGATGATATTGATGTGTGGTTATTAATTTGTGCTTTTTCCATACGCAGTGATGCTGAACATCTTTTAGTATCATTTAAGATCACATCATATAACTTTTGCCCTATGACTTTCAACTTCTAAATCCAATATAAATGGTCACCCCTGAAAATGTACATGCAAGTAACATGCAGGCTTGAACAGGGTGTATTTATGTATTTTGAATTATATGTATACAGACATATACATATATGTCTGTAATAACAATTAATTAAAAAAGAAGTCTTGCAATTGAAAGAGAATGAGGAGGTGGGCAAAAGAGGGTTTACAGGCAGGAAATGGAAGGATGAAATGATGTAATTATACTATAATCTCAAAAAATAAAATAAAAGTATTTTAAAATTTTTTAAAGTTCCCCTTTTTACATGGGAGTTTTAGTAGTTCTCTGTGTGTATGAGCAACCTTCAATACCTGTAATGGGAGTGAGAACTAGGATTGGAATGTAAAATGAGGAAAGACTATTTTATTTTTATATTTTATTTTTTGTTTTTTTTTGAGACAGGGTTTCTCTGTAGCTTTGGTGCCTGTCCTGGAACTAGCTCTTGTAGACCAGGCTGGCCTCGAACTCCCCGAGATCTGCCTGCCTCTGCCTCCCGAGTGCTGGGATTAAAGGCATGCGCCACCACCACCCGGCCTGAGAAAAGACTATTTTAAAAAAAATAAAATAAAAAATGTATGTAATATACCAAATGGTATACATCATGAAAAAATACCTAGAATTGACAGTTCAAAGAAATTCATAGAAACCTGTTAGATTTCTTTCCATCCATCCATCCATCCATCCATCCATCCATCCATCCATTTATCCTTCTTTACAGTATTCAGGTGTTAAGGATAATTAACTTGGCAGCAGGCACCTCGGTCTGCTGAGACATCTTACTGGACCATGTTCACGGTGTTAGGAGCAATCCTTTAGTGAGTATGCCGAACAGGAACACCAACCCTCTTTCTCAAGCTAGAGCGAGACGGCGCTAGCATATATTTGGAAAAGTAGGTCCTGGTGCCAGTGTAGATACTGATAGTTCTTAAGTGTGGTTGGAAGCTAGTGACTGAACATCTCTGAACCCCCCTTTTTTCAGCCGTCACCTAGATGTAAATGAATTAATGGTATTATGGGGATATAATATATGTATTGTCTAGCATACAATTTGGTTGCCTTCAGCCACTGTCTCCTGGATGGTATTTTCATATCACTCATTTTGTTTCCCCTATGACTTTGCTTGCTCGGAGCCACAAATGTCAATGGGCATTAGTATCCATGCCCCCTTTAGTACAATAATCTCTAAGTCACTCAGGTACCCGCAGACAAGAAAGTAAGGTACCCGTTGCCCTAACTGCTAATGTTAGTCAACTTTCCCCTTATTAGCTTGGAAGACTGACCAATCTATTTCAGTCTTTTGATACTTCCTCAAACATAAATAATCTAAATTAAAAATTGGCTATTAATGCCTAAATATGTCTAGTAGCAAAATGTCAATTCTTCACTGTAGTGTCTAATGTTGTTGGGAGGGGTACAGTGCCTATAACACTCTCCTTCTGTTGACTTGAACTTCTTGGGTGTGTGTAACAGGCCATTTGGCAGTGTAGAGCAGTGCTCATATAGCCCTGCTCTGTTATTGGGTTTCCTCTGCATTCCCCATTGTCCTGTATAGTAAACAATACCCTCCAATTGCTTTGTATATGGAAAGTGTTGGCAGACCTGGCTGCTCCAGTCTTTGTTCACTCTCTGCAATTGATAGACCCATTAAAACATCTACTCAGAACTGACTACCATTCACCAAACATAAGTGCATAGTGTTTCCACTCTTCTGAACACTATGCTGCATATAATATAATATTATACTATAATATATTATACTATAATATAATATCACCCTAATATGTTTCTGTTGGCACTTAAAACACCTAAATATGGAATTTTACTTTCATATTCTCCCCCTTTCTTCTCTCTGTCTCTGTATGTATCTGTTTGTGTGCAATTGTGTGTTTGTTTTGTGTGTGTGTGTGTGTGTGTGTGTGTGTGTGTGCACATGCACATGTGCAGGCATGTGCATATGGAGGCCAGAGGTTGACACTTGGTGTTTTCTTCAGTTGGCCTCCCCCTTAATTTCTGAGACATTTCCCATTGTACCTGTGACTCACCAATTTAGCCAGTCAGATGCACTGGCCAGCAAGTCCCAGTGATCCTTCAATCTCTACCTACCTATAGACATGTGCTACCAAGTCCAACTTTTATCTAGGTACTAGGGATCCAAACTCAGGTTCTTATGTTTTTATGGCAATCACTCTCTACTTTCAAATATTCAAGACAGGGTTATTTGGGGAATCATTAAATACGTCTCCTCTTATGAATTACCTCCCTCAAAAACTAGACACTGCTGTGTCTTAGTTCATATATTTACTTGCCCAGCAATGTTGGGAGCAAAATGCATGAATTGCCCTCTTCTTTTGATCGAGGCTGGGTGCTGGCAGTGCTGTGCCTGGTTCTTGTTCTGGAGAGATCGGTTAGTTCTGAGCTTGGTCTAAGGGTCAAGAGGCAGCCTGCAACCTGATCCTGTAACTAGCACGTGAGATGGGATCAACGGAAAAGCAGGTGTCAGATTCGGGGATGAGATGAGACAATTGTCTATAGCGAAAGGAAGCTTGGAGCAGCTTTCCAGTTTGGAGTTTTGTCAAGGGGGTTAGACAATGTCCGTGTCTGATTTGATCTTCCTTGACTTATGTGAGAGTCTGGAAACTAGCTCTTAGCCTCTTTTTTGTGAGCTGGATGAACTTCACACGTTCTCCCATGCTTTGAAAGAAGGATCTGACCCAAATACAGCTGACTAAAGTAAATGCTAAAATTCACCACCTGACTTTTTTCTTTCTAATTTCCCAACTCACACTTTTCTCTTGCTTTTAGCAATGATGAACATTCATTTCTAACAAGAACAAGGAACTGGTTCCCATTGGTTTATCTCTTAGAAACAGGAAGGATACTCATAGAAAGAATTAACAAACAATTGAACATGCAACAGGGTTATTGATGCATGTGATCTCTGGAGACCTGCCCAATTTTGGCAAGTCTAGAACCACCACATAACACTACAGACACAGATATACATTGTAAAATGGAGTCTCAATCATGACTTAAAAATAAAAAAAACTAAAGACTCAAAATATTTTTGTCATTAGCTAACCAACAAGCCCCATTTTTTACTTTCCATAAGCATGTAAGCCCTAAGATTCGGGACCCTGTATGCATGTTGAAGAAAGTGCAGTGACAAAACCCAGGCACTCAGGCTGAGGGTGGGGCCAATGCAAAAGCCCAGTGGATGCTCCCTAGAGTTTGTGAACAGCTGGGCAAGAGCACAAACGAGAGAGAGAGAGAGAGAGAGAGAGAGAGAGAGAGAGAGAGAGAGAGAGAGAGAGAGAGACAGAGAGAGAGAGAGAGAGAGAGAGAGAGAGAGAGAGAGAGAGAGAGAGAGAGAGAGAGAGAGAGAGAGAGAAACAGAGAGAGAAACAGAGAGAGAAACAGAGAGAGAAACAGAGAGAGAAACAGAGAGAGAAACAGAGAGAATCTCTATCGATAAGAGAAAGATTTAGAAAGAACAACATATAAATTTAAGTTTGCTAGATTTTTAGTAGTATATGTGTATCTATATCTACATGCATAGGGTATGTGTCTATATGTGTGTGTGTGTCCACACATGTGTGTAACTAATAATTACATATCATATACATAAAATAGCTAGAAAAAAATTTTGATTATATGATAATTGTTGAGGAAGTGATAAATGTTTAAGGTGATATACTAAGCTCTCTGGTTTAATACATTTTCAAGTTTCAAAATCATACCACATCTCCATAAATATGATCAATTTTTATACATCAACTAAAAACTGGAAATATATAAAGAAAATTCCATAGAAAACTTTAAACTGTTAGCATATTTTGCCTAATGAAATATGCCCATGGCTATCTCACAATGAAGGAAAACAGGTAAGCACAGGAAAAAAATGGGTAATTTTATTTCTTTTATTTAATAATATGTTGCGTTTGTAGTGAAAAAGAATTATATTCCCTTTAAAAAGAAAGCTTAATACATTATACAAATTGAACTTTCTGTGTAAAGGGAAAATGAAGACACAGGATTTGGTTTTAGGAGCTCAATTGTATAACAGTGGGTTAAGCTGAAGGCATGTGTCAGTGGCTAAGAAAGTATACTGCTTTTGCAGAGAACCTGTATTTGGCTTCCAGCACCCGTATGAGTTAGATTTCTCACTAGTAAGTAGAAACTCCAGCTCTTAGGTGCTCAACACCCTCTTCTGGCCTCTGTTGACACCTTCATTCCTGTGTACGTACACATACATGCATGCCACTGCTGGTGGGTGACCTCTGCCACACACACACATGAGAGAGAGGTCTAGAGAGAGAGAGAGACTCATAATTACATATTTTTTTTTTAAAGAACAGATTTTTTTTTAAAAAAAAATCAGTGACCCAGGGGTTCTCTCTGACTCTTTTGGGATCCATTCCTCCAACTAGATTATGTCACACAGCCTTAATAGAAGAGGGGCAGCCCAGTTTCACTGCAACCTGATGCACCATGGCTGACTGATATCCATGGGAGGCCCTACTGTACCTGGAGAGAAACAGAGGAGGAAGAGAGGTTAGGGGGATCAAGAAGAGAGGAGGAAGGGTACTCTTTGGTAAGAATGTAAAATCAAACAAAAACAAATGAACAGAAATTGATCTATGGTTGAAACGGGGCCAGCATAGAGCTGTCCTTGAAAAGGATTCCACCTTGAAAAATAGCTGCCAAGATTTTCTGGAAGGTTCTCCTTAGATTCTATACAAATCCTGAGCAAAGGCACCTACCACATCATCTAATTTGTAATGGAGTATTGAAGACCAAGTATCTTGTTCCAATGGGAGAGAGAGAGAGAGAGAGAGAGAGAGAGAGATAGAGAGAGAGAGAGAGAGAGAGAAAGATTGAGAGAGAGAGACAGAGAGACAGAGAGAGGGAGCATATTCCCTTGTTTTGGGAGACAAAGTACTGTCCCTTCCACTCTAGACTCTCTTAAATTCCATTCACAAGGGACTTGTGACACAGAGTGAGGCTGAAACATTTCTCCCTAAGTGTCATTAACTGCCCAGAGTTCCACATGTTAGCTGGGGACTGCACAGAGTTGCTCATGTTTTTATACTGCTTGGATAGAGACACACAGAGAGCGTGAGCATCTTCCCTCCTGGTGTTTGCTGAGACCCTCTGAAGACTCCAGAGTTGCTGCAGACTTAGATGAAAGTCTAGTCTTCTAGAAACTTATCTGTATGTACTGTTTTTTAATCACAGCCGCTTCAGCCCCAACCCTGCAGAGAGGTCAGGGGCCTTTGTTGAATTCTCTTTAGCCATCAGGCTAGTCTTTGATTATTTTGAAATTTGTCAGCAAGAAGAAAGTTTGTTTTATATTTTGTTTGAATAAAATTAAAAAAAAACTAGAGATTCATTCTTTTTTGTTTTGAGACTTTTAGCTTACCAGAAGGCTTTCAAAAATATTTCCTCTCTGCATGGATATTCTGTATGTTAACTCACGCATGCACAAATGTTAAGTATAAAACCATAATTCAGCATTGAACCTTGGGGATGGTTTTAAATAACCATTAGGAGATACACCCTTCCATTTACATCTAAAAATTACAAGCTTGTGCACTCATTTTTGCATGGGAGATGATTTTCTTTAAGATCCAAGTAAACCTTTTTTCTTTGGGGAATTAGAGATATTTAAACACGGAGTACTGGCTGCCTGCCCTGCTCAAGTTGTTCATCTCGTGAGATGTTGTAAGATGTACAATGATACTCCACACGGATAAGACAGGATATGGTTTTCCCATAACTTTTTAGCAAATACCACTTAAAGTTTCATAGATGGAGCTGGAGCCAGGGTGTCTAGAACACCAAGCTTTCTGATGGTCTAACTTTTAAGTGCAGCAATTGGCTTTTCATAGCTGGTGACCCTTGGGACTGGAGCACTAACAGCAGCAGCATCTGAGGTCGGTACTATTCGTTAAGAATGTCACAGGAAATCTACATCGAATGCCAAGTGCCTTTTTTTGGCCTCATGTCTGCTTTTGGATAATTGTACCCAGATAAGTCCTCGCTGAAGGAGGAACAGTGTTCCTGTGTGCAAAGAGAAACCAACCCAGTATGGCATCTCTTCAGAACCGAAGTGTCTATAGAAAGGCATTGTCTATGCATGCTATCAATCCACGGTATTACTAACAGGCACAGTTTAGAAGCTTAAGTAGGCATTAGTTTTAATGAAAGATTTGTCAACTGAAAATTAGCCCATTGCCATTTTCTATTGATTGAAAAGTAGACACCTTTAATGAATTACATAAGCAAAATGGATTTGGTACCTTAAAAGAAAGTTCAGCATTGTTCTGCTTTTAGTAACACAAACTTCTACTTTGGGAAATTTACCAACATGATATTTTTTTCCTCATAAAGTCAAAGGAATGCAAAAGTTGACTGAAAGTCATTTGGAATAGTCACAGTAAACTGCACTGGTGTCAACACAATGTCACTGAGAGAGCACAGACACACCATGCTATAGGATGTATTCCCTAGATATTGAAGTAAATATGAGTTCATGAATGAATTTCTGCCCACTTGGAAGTCATAGCTTTAGCTCTGTGCTTAAGGCTTCTCCCAAAGTGTGCACCACCATTGTCCTAATGCCTATCTCTTCATTAGACCCACATTCAAGTGATCCTCCGTTTGTGGTATTTTAGCAAAATATGGTCACAAGAAATTTTATAGAAGTACATGACCTAAAAGACCGGTGCATGCTCCACTCCAACGCTTTTTATTTCCTTACCCTCTTCTGTTGTCTAACACTGACTGCTCTAAGACATTGCATTAGGTATTAACCTCGACATTTTTTTCCTGTTTACAACTACCATTGCTTGTGTGTAAAACCAACTGCAGTAGAAAATGCTGAAAAGACAAATTTAGCTTGCTTCCAAGCTCTACTGCTACATACTGACATATAGTATATATCCAATAAATATGTTTTAAATGAATTAAAATATATTTTTATTAAGGGTCAATAGGGCCTGTGATATTGACATACATTTGTAAAAGTAAGAGATTTTATCATGAGGAACTCCTAAAGATTCTTGTATTAAGGCTTGATCTTGGCTCTCGGTGTTATTGAAAGGTGGTTTGATCTTTATAATAAGGGGATCTATAGGCAGGAAGATAATTAAGTGGAGGCATGCCATAGGGGACTTTATGGAATGCCAGTCTTTTCCTTGTTCTGTGTTCTGCTTTCTTATTCAAGACTTAAAGTGAACCTCTTTGTTCTAGCAGATGCTCCTATCATGAACAAAATATCTTTCATCACAGGTCCCAAAACTAATGGACCAAGTAGTCATGGAAGAAACCTCTGAAACTGGATTCAAATTGGAGCTTTCTTCTGTATAGGGTGCTCATCTTAGGGATTTTGTTAAGACGGCAGAAAGATGACTAACAGACAGGACAGTCCCTCTTAACTGCAAAGAAAATGTTTCTTCAAAGCCTCTCAGATGGTAAATATTGAGCAATTGAATAAGACAGATTGTAACTCTGTCTCAGAAACTTATTTGCCCTCTGACCTTAGTGAGTGGCTTCATTTCTTTGAGCCTTGAGCTCCTCATATGTTAGAATGAGTCTTATTGACGATATCTCTTGGAGCCTTAAGATAACTAAATGAGCAAGTAAAAGTGTCGTATTTGTTATTATTATTGATACTGTGGATTTATTTTATTATTGCTGTTCAAAGCCATTTTACTCATAGTTATTCTGTGCTAAAAATGCAAACGGAAGTAACTGCTGTAATAAAAATGGTGGTGTCACCATTTTCCTGAGGGACGCTGGGACAACTGCAGCTTAAGACCCATGTCTTCTTGAGGCCAGAAAGATAACTCAGCAGATAAAGGTACTTTAAGAGGCAGCATGATGACCCAAGTCCAATGCCAGACAGAAAAAAAGAACTAGGCATACTTAGACACACACGCACACACAGACACACAGACTTGCGTCCACACTCTTTCTTTCTCTTACACACACATAGAGAGAGGGAGATAGAGAATCAAATGCAAAATATTTAAAGTAAGTGACTTTTATGCTCCTGTCTTCATATATTTCATTTCTTAATCATGCTTACAAACACACAACTTCCTTTAAAAAAAGTTTTCAAGACTCGGTTGCCTTTTTGCCCTTGATGAACCAACTCTCTCTAAAGACTTGAAATCTGAAGGCTGTATTTTGTGTCATTCACTCCAGAAGAGAAGCAAGAATTTCTAGTCCTTTCCTAGCAGTCTTGTATCTCAGGTTCATCAGGCGAACTTGTTTACTTGTCAGAAGGAAATCTTAACAGCGAACATTTTCTGTGCAAGGCAACTGGGAAACGTGTTGGCAGGTCAAGTGTAATTGATGGATATTTAATTCAGATTTAGAGCATAGTTTTGGATAAGTTTTACTCCTTTAAACTTTCCTATAATGTACATTACTATACAAGCAACCAGTCCATTGAAACTTCAAATACTAGTACCTTTCAAAGATTTACACTAGATTATATCCAAACTCCAGCTGTGTTCTTCCTGTCTCTATGAGACTAAACCCTTCCTATTGCTTTTACTTCTGGACATATTGCCTCCTGCTTTCCCTATACTACCCTCTTGGTTTGATATAGAGGGTATTTTCTATATTAGAAATTTGGGTAGTGTTTATATATTTGGACTACGATAGCCCAGTGGCCCACATAACTGATTCTATCTTATTCACATACCAGTTTAAGTATCAACTACTTAAGGATTCTCAGCCAAACAATATAAAGTAGCATGTCTCACTTCTTCATGAATCCTCTTTAACCTTTATTTCCTCACTGAACTAAGCAGTATTTGAAATTCACATGGATAATGCATATCTTTGTGAGCACTAGATAAAGCTGATGCCCACTGTAGCATGGTTGAACCTATGGCTTTTGACTTCACAACAGTGGGAAAGATCCTGCAGGCTCAGAATAAGTTACACTTTGAAGCTGGATGTAGGTCTTCCCTTTGGAGGCACGGTATTCTCCAGTCATCCTTGCTACCTAGCCTCATGTAACAAGAGAAACACACAGCATGCTACACTGCAATGTGTAGCAGAATGTGATACTACATAACTTAAATAGATTCAATGCATTTCTAACTTATGATCCTTTAATTTATGATGGGTCTATTGAGATTAGCTCCATCATAATCTAGGGGAATCTGCAATATGCAAATATATACATGTGTAAGAGTATTTATCTGTGTTCATGTGTGCATCTAAGTCCCTTCTTTATTTTACTTCTCCCCCTGGCCACAATGTAAGACCCATAAAACCAGAGTCTTTTTTTGTTCTCTGACTTATTTGCTGATGTGTTACCTATTTTTAAAACCAAATTCTTTTGATAATGGGATTAATTATGTGAACATCAGCGGTGAGTCGGTTAAAATAAATTTCAAAGTGTATCTTACTTCCCTATATACCTTCTGTATGAGAATTAGGCTCCTGGTATACAAGAAGATAATTTATCTCCCCAGTATAATTACTGGATGAAATAATAAATATTATAATATTTGAATGTGGAGAAATCACTTTGCCCTGATCCATGGTGGAACACGTGGTTGGGGGAAATAGCTCATTTGTTAACATGTCTTCTGTACAATCATGAGGACTTGCATTCAGATCCCCAGGAACCGTGAGCTATTTTGGCATGGTTGTGAATGTCGATACCATTAGTACTGGTGACAGTAGCATGCCCACAGCCACTAGGACAGCCAATATAGTGATGGCAGGGTTCAGTGAGGGACTCTTTCTTAAACAATAAGCTGCAAGGCATCTAAGAAGTACACTGATGCTGACCTCTGGCTTCCCTGTTCACACTCGCACAGATGCACTCATATCCATATACACAGGCCTTCAAACGGGCATATACTCTAGACACAAATAACCAAACATTTCACACCTAAACATTACGATGTAAAGGTGGTGAGATATGGGACGTAAGTTTTAAGCAGGGCCATGGGATTGAGTAAGGTTTGTAGAGGGGGCATGAACATACACAATTCTTTATTTCTGAAATTCAACTAAGTAAGCCATACAGCCTAGCTTGAGAAGACATGCAGTTTTCAGCTTCCGTTGCTCTCTGCAGATGCTGTATGGAGTAGCGGATTCTTCAGATAGGGTGCTCTGAACCTCCTAATTCCCTCTTAGTCACTGGTCTCTTGTTGACCTACTCACATACTTCAGTTGGAGTTTGCTTTGCCTTCCTCTCCTAGATCTTAAGTATCCTAACTCTTCCTACTCGGTGCTCCCACTCCTCACAGGGCCTCAATTCTCTATCAACTATGTTGATATTTCTCTATCAGTTATTTCTTCTAACTGAAGCCTTCTTGTTCCTCACTATGTAATCTAGGAAATACACTTTGGAAGGTCCCTCTATTTAGACTAATCTGTGCTCCATGCCCTTTGCCTTTAGCCTCCTGTATTTCTTTCATGCCGCCATAAACAAGTTGCCATTGCTTGAGGACTGACGGAGACTCCTCCCAAGTCCATGAGGGTGGGAGTACCAACCGCATTCTGTTTATAGACTATAATGAGCACAGGGCCCCTCCTGCCAGAGGAGCTGAGTATTTTCCCAATGGATGCATGGCTGCCAGAAAGGAAAAAAAGCAATGTTCCTTAAGTGGGATATTGGAATGCTGAACTGAACTTGAAACCATTTCTTCAACCATAGACTTGTACTTAATGGAGCCCAACGTGAAAATGCCCCTGCTACCTTATTTACAAGGTGCTTTGTTCACTAGAGCCATTAGTGAGCTCTGCTGTGGGCAGTGGTGTGTAATTGTAAGCACGATGCCAGAGACCACTTTCTGTCAGAATGCCAGACCAAAGAATCAAGGACAGTACTCTGGAGACCATCACCCCCCAAAAAAGATTATTAAACGATTCAGCTTGGGTTAACAGATGGGTGGTAACTCATTCAATTCAACTCTAAATATTTCACTTTGACCGCATGCTCAGTGTGGAGCATCTTGGAGCACTGACAGAGGCTGAAATGCATCCTTCTGTAAGGACAGTCAGCACTGTGAGTATCAGTTAGCAGGGCTAACACCTAACCCTAACTGAGCTCCTCTGTCCTGCACTGTACGCCAGGCACTAGTCAAGGGGCTTTAGACATATAATTGACTATCTTTCTAGAACACCCTTTGAAACAAGGTGACATGTGCACAGTGATGGGACCATGCCAGAGTCTTCAGGAGTTCTTAGTAAGCTTCAGCTGTTTCCTGGAGCATGTGGGTAAGGGACATTGCATAAACCCACTCATGTATAGCTGTAATGCCATGCAGAACTCTAGATGGTGATGGTTGGTCCATGGGGACTTTGAGTGACTGGCTGATGCCATTCAGGTCTCTAGATGGTTATAGTGGTCCATGGGGACTTTTAGTGGCTGGTTGATTCCATGCCATTCTCTAGATGGTTATAGTGGTCCAGGGGGACTTTGAGTGACTAGCTTCATTTCCATCCTTGTTCCTGTGGCTTTTGACCTTTATTAACAAAAACTTTAAGTTGGCAATGAACTATCTTTGCATATTGAGGAATATTTGGATTTCATGTGTATTTTCATTCCCTTTAAGTAATCCTTTTCACTCTTCCCTCAACTCGTGTCCTTGGGAGCTTGGTGACTTTATTTTAAGGTTGGTTAGTCTCCACTAATGGAAATAATACTTCAGGGGACATAAAGCACTTTCACCTGTTTCTTTCTACCTGACAAATGCTAGTGGGTCCCAGTGTATTGTCCTAGTTATGACAGGCACATTTCTGTAGAGAAATTATTTCTTCTTTCAATATTACTTCCTAGCATAACATCTTCAAAGACACATGAAACCTCTACTAGGTATTCCTCGTTTAATTAAAATTTGATTTGGTAGGCTGTGACTGATCTAAACAGTGAGGTGAAAGAATATTTCTCCTCCCAGGATGGAGGAGGAAAGAGTTTCCCAGTCTCCCTGTTGTCCCATTACTCAAAGATGACTTGTCAAGGAACTCTGGGAGTAAGTTCTCAAAACAGCCATGTGCAAGCCAATGGGAGTGATGTGACTTCCTTGGAACAGATGGGATTCAGCATCTCTGTAATAACAGATATGCTTTATTCTATATGTTGTTAAAAAAAAACAGAAGTGTCAGCCTGTGTAGGTGATCCCACTTCTCCATATCTGCCTTTTTCTCCTTTTGAAAAATGGGGACAACTCTCTCCCCATCCCCAGGTCCTGCACTGTTCAGTCTTTAAGCCTTGATACCAAGCTCGCATTTCCTTTGCTCTATTGGAAAATCCAGTAGAGAATAAAAGTTTTGAGAGCTAATGGATTGCCAGAACTCAAGAGTGTGGGACTCGGATGTTGATATCAACTTAATGGCTATTGACTATAAGAGAAGATAGTATATAGGGAAATGAGTCTGGGATGGTAGGTTGATGGAGGGTGTATGCCTGCAGGGGAGACACCTAGAAAATCTCAAAACAAGAAAAGTGAAGTGTATTAAACATTCTCCTGCTGTAGGACTCTACTTTAATGTGTTACAAGCAACTATAGAAGTGTTGGAAAGACCAATGTGAGTTACATAGAATTGGTTGTACTATTAGGTTACATACTATCTTAATTAGGGCCTCAACAAAACACCATGATGAAAAAAACAAGTTGGGGAGGAAAGGGTTTATTTGATTCCACTTCTAGATCACTTTACATCTTTAAAAACATCAATACAGGAACACAAATAGGACAGAAAGCTGGAGGCAGGAGCTGATGCACAGGCCGTGAAAAGGTGCTGCTTACTGGCTTGCTCCCCATGGCTTGCTCAATCTTTTTATAGAATCCAGGACCATCAGTCCAGGGATGGCACCACCCACAGTGGGATGAGCCTTGAGAACCTACAGAAAAGTTACTACTAAACTTTCCAAAAGATGGAATGATCCTTCAGGGTTCCTGCTTCACAGGTGAAACTGCCAGACATTCTGCAGGACACAGAAGAAAGTGACTGACAAACTGTCAATATAGGCAAAGTAGTCTTTCAAATTTTCTGCTCCATGGGAAAGTCTGCCAGATACTATGTGTCTATATGCTGAAGACAGATGCCCCAACATTACAGAAGAGCTTTGGGGACTGTCCAGGCAGAGAGATGTCTCTGACAATTCTAGAGTTTTGAAAGTTGCTTACAATGCACTTCCTATTTATTTAAGTAATAGTATATCATTTTGGGGTCTCTGGTGGAATTAAAGACAGATAATTATAGTTTTTCTTAGTTATAATAAAAGATAAATTAGATATAAATATTGTAAATGTAATTCTTGCTTGGTAACATTTTGTTAATTATAATTTAGTATGTGAAATTTAAAACCTTGTTATTTAGACCGAAAAAAGGAGATGATGCTGTATACCTCTCTGTATGCTATGAATATGTTTTATTGCCATGGGTTAATAAAGAAGCCACTTTGGCCTATGGCAGCGCAGAATAAATCCACAGGAAATCTGAACAGATAGATAGATAGATAGATAGATAGATAGATAGATAGATAGATAGATAGACAGATAGACAGATAGATAAGGCAAGTCAGAGAGATGCCATGTAGCTGCCAAAGGAGAAAAATATTGGAATATTTCTAGTAGGCTACAACCTCATGATACACAGATTAATAGAAATGGGTTAATTTAAGATGTAAGAGCTAGCTATTAATATACCTGAGCCATTGGCCAAACAGGGTTGTAATTAATATAGTTTTTATGTGATTATTTGGATCTCACAACCAGGAAATGAACAAGCAGTCTCTGTTTACACCCTATAAATCAGTAATTAAGAAAATCCTTGCAATCAGATCTTATGGAAGCATTTCCTCAATTGAAGTTCCCTTTCTTTAAGATAATTCTATTTTTTGTATCAAGTTGACAAACTAATAACCAGCACACAAATCCTCTGCATCATAGGTTGCTTTCTTGCTAGATTTCTAAGTCACAGCAATCAATAGACTTAGCCCCTCCAGTTTCTGTGTGATTTCTTTAAACATCAAAGTGAAATTCAGAGACTTGCCAAGACATGTTGGGTCATTCAAGAGACTACTCATCTACAAGAAATCACCTTTTTCTTTTCATCTCCACATTGGATTTTCTGGCCCAGATTTGTGTTGTAGGTTGCCTGTCTTCCATGACCTCTTTCTCAAGTTCACTTGGGAACAGGACAGCATAAGCAAACAGTCTTTCAGTCATGGGATAGATAAGGGAATAGGGATCACATTTGGAGACTTTTTTTTTTCCTGAACTGTTTAATTGCTGTTTTGTGTAGGAACTGCCAATGATGACCAGGGGTTTTCTAAAATATTGCAGACTCACTCACCAACAGACTACTAATTAGTTCATTTACTTGGCTACGTTCATCTAAGAAGAGAAACACTCTAATTAGAGAAATCTCTAAGGATATTCAACCCTGATCAATTAAAGTCACAACTTTTTAAACACAGTTCTGCATAAGTATACACACATGAACACATGTGTTTGCATACACACCCACACTGGAACCAAGAATTCCACGTGGATAATATATCTCATTGTTAGTGATCATTGCTAATTAACAAGGACTTCCATTAAAGTTGTTTGCTTCAAAGTTTTCAAACAAACGAAATCAACAAAAAATGTACTTATACTGAACAAAATTGAAGATTCTTTTCCCTTAGAACTGTACAAAGTCAAGACATTTAGAGGTCTCTCAAAATGATTTTGATATGAATTTCTTTCCTCATTATAGGTTATGATGAACTTGACGGATTATTTTTAACTGAGCTGTGATCTTGGTTAAGCTGATGTCTGCGTTCAGAAAGACTGACCTTTCCTTTATTTGTGTAGCCCTAGGATTTCAAATAGCAGTAAATTCCAGACATTATTGAGGTCCCTATCCATAATCAGACAAAAATTCTATCTCTCCCAGTAGCATCTATGCATATTCTTAAAGAAATGGTCAAAAATTGTTAAAGACTTCAATTATTAAAAAAACACAAGGTATTGTGATTGGGTACAGTTAAATGCTGCCAACTCTGATGATCTTAACTCTGATGATCTTAAGTTCAATTCCTTGATCTCACAGGATGAAGTGAGAGAACTAAATCTTACAAACTGACCTCTGACAACTAACATGCATGTATGGCATGTTCTAAACCTGCCACAATAAATAATTATAAAAAGTGTAAAGGCATGGTTACTTCTCAAAGGGGAGATAGAAAAGAACAAAGAAAAATCCTTAGAGATAAATGTTTACACTCGTGCACACACACATACACAGTAAAACCTATGATAGAAGAAAGGCACATCAAAATATTTTTAGAGGCCTATAACATTGTGTATCAAATCATTTATAGTTCTATGGGAAAATGTATCCTTGATTTTTTTTCAGTAAGTGAATGTGAACATGTTTTTTGTTGAATATATGTGTGTGTGTGTGTGTGTGTGTGTGTGTGTGTGTGTGTTTGCGTATGTATAACCTCCAGGAAACTGGATATAAACTCTTAGACTTTCATTCTTTAACTCCTCTAGTTTGTGATAATTTACATGGAAGCTTTATAATTCTATCACATTATTAATATATATATATATATATATATATATATATATATATATATATTTGCTTCTATCATGAGCTTTTATTTATTTCAAACTGCATCACATCTGAAAAGCAGGCTGTTAACAAGTGGTACAAAGAAGGCTATGGAGATTGCGACTCTTTCCATAGATCACCTGGAAGGATGGTTTAGAAGGCTGCTGGAGCCATCTGCATGAAATGGACCATGTTAAATCAGTCAGCTGGTCTCACTGTTAATCAAAGAAAGGGTCAAAAGCCATAACCATCAGTTACACAGGAAGGATCCATTTTCTCTCCCCACATCCTGAAAACAGACTTTCTGGCCTACAGCCAAGGCCAAAGTTAAAATGTGAATGGTGTATTTTTGCTCAAGTGGACAGGATAATTATAAAAGTAATTCCTGCTCTTTGCAATGAATTCATAAATAATAAAATGTGTATATAAAACCAAACAAAGATATAACTGGTAGAATACTTGCTTTGCATGTATGAAGCCCAAGCTTCAGCCCCTAACACAACACCATATAAACTACATGTGGTATATTGCAAGGCTGTAATCCCAGCGTGTGAGAGGCAGAAAAAGGAAAACTGGAAGTTCGAAGTTATCCTCAGCTATTTAGTTAGTTCAAGACAATCCTTGCCATATAAAACCCTGTTTAAATGGAAAGATTATGAAATAAAATTTACTTATAGTTCCACCAGGCAGAGAAATCAAGATCAAGATAGATAGGATAAAAACATTTAACAAAAATAAAAAGATCACGCGCGCATATATGTGCATATAATAGAGGTAATACATAATAAGATTGTGTTTTTAAACATAGATTTTGAAATTAAAACTAATTAGATTTGATCTATGTTGTGTTAAGATGAATGATTACACCAGTGGACAGTTAATAATCATGGACTTTGACATCACCTTGGTAGATTTGTTGTTCTGATTCATATGTTAAGCCATTTCACATGCGTCCATTTGTGAATTTATCCAATTAAATTTTCAAAACCTCTGGCTTTAGCATCAGCTGCAGATGTTTATGCCGTCTCTAAAGTACAAGCAAGCTACACAGAAAGTGGAATGTGGGGGCTGTGTCCCGGAGGTCTAGATGAAGTGTGGTTCTGGGGTCCATGCCTCTTTAGCACTCTCTTTTCCATGATGATCTTCCTGATAACATTTTCTCTAATTTTACCTTCCATTGACTGCTGCTCTGAACATTGGATGATATACTTTGATTCTCTCTACAAGTTTTCTTAAGAAATTGAAGTAGCCCAACCAATCCAACCAACCCTATAAGTTCATAGGTCCATTTATTAAGTTCATAGGTCTTGACATTTTTGGAGTTTGCCCATGTCATTGCCTATAGATGACATTGAATTCTTACATTCATAGATAAAAGGAAATTGCTGAGTATGGTTCATACGTTGGATTTTTCTGACCAAGGTTTGTATTTGGCACAGTTGAAGTCACAAAATGAAATGATAAGTTTCTGACATTGAAGAGAATGATTAGTTTCAAATAAAACCCCAAACTTCTAGAAAGTAGAGAACACAGAAATGCTCGATATGTATGTCCATTCTCCTAAGTCATATGCATGCCTCTCAGACACATTAATGTTAGTTTTAATCTGGGATTTACATGTATAAGATGTATATTCATAATGAAGTCTTTTATTTTATTTTCTCAAGTGGTCTTGTGCAGTCATAGTAAACAAAGGATTTTAGCATATTCATTCATTCATTCATTCATTTGCTCACATATCAGTCTATCTGCGTGTCATTATAGTATAAGAAACACTGTGGTAATAGTTCTCTATAAACATAAATACTGAGGCATACTGTTTATTTCTAGAGTGCTCCCAGATTAGAAGAAATAAAAGAGATAATATAGTCTGAATTTAGCACGTATTTCTACATGAATAATGAATGTGGTGTTGGGGGTGGTCATGCTTCCCAGAGGAGGCCACACTTCATCAGAGCCGGAAGTACAAAGAACTGTCAGGTAGAGGAGGCATAAACAGTGGTGGAGCAAACAGAACGTGAGGAGGCATTGTGGGAAACTGAAATCACAAGGTTTGAGGCTTGCAATTAATCCACAGACCTGGGGCTACAGCAAGGGAGGGTCTGAAGTTATAGACACAGATGTAACAACAGATTTGCTCATTGAGGAGAAAAATGGTTGGCGTTAGTAAATCACAGTAACACAAACCAGTAAGGATGGAGCTGTGCTCCAACCAGAAAGCAGATATCTGGAAGCCTGCGAACTCCTCCCTCCCTCGCCTCTTCTGAAATCCCCCATTGTATTTGTTTGTGCGCATGCAGGTGCTGGTCATGCATGTTAACTCACTCCGTGTATTTTGACGTATTCTTCCCTTTGGTAGAAACAACTTCACATGAACTTTCCATGAAAGTTCATACCATGTCCTTTGGAAAGAAGGAAACAGGATGAGGCTGCTGTATTAAGCATCCTGTATGTCTGAACTTTGGAGAGTCACCGTTCCAGGGTGCGGCTCCAGTGGCGAAATTTTTTCAGTACTTGATTTCTTCTTGCTTTACTACTGGTGAAGCCATTCCCATCCCCCAGCCCCGCTCTGTCTCAGTTCAAAATTTCTTGGCAGTATCCAGGTGAAATACAATACCCATTAACCCTCATTAACCCTGAAGCATCTTCTGTTGAGGGGAGGTATTTCCCAGTAAGCTGAAGACTTCTTCTGTGCTGAGAATACAATGTTTGTTAGAACGTCTCTAAAATCAAACCTAGGATGGGGGAGGAACTGTCAAAGAAAGAGGAAGGATGAAAGGCAGGGAGAACACATGAATGCATTGTTGTTTACCTCCCAGAAAGCAGGGAATCAGTTCAGATCTTTCTGCCTTAATTGCTTGGTTGACCTCAGGGGGGAAACGAAGTCCAAGTTAAATGCACGGCATATCTTCTGACAATGCTTGTCCCTTGCCTCCAGTTTCCTCTCTGCTGAGTACCCCTGCGGTTTCTGTGCTTCTGAGCAGAGAGAGAGCGGAGTCGCCTTAATAGCCCTGGAGAAAGTGCTTCAGGAGGTACTTGCAGGGAGCAGGGTGCCAGGCCACAGCCTTGTCTCCTCGACGTGCCCCAGATATTGAACCTTCCAGTAACTACAATTACCATCAAAACCACAAAATGTAGATTTACAGATTGTTTTCAGCAACACCCATTCAAATTTACTTATATTTACACTAGAAAAATTAGGGTAAGTGCTACTGTGACCAGAGACACAGACCGGGATCAATAACCAAGCAGTTCTTGGCAAATGCAGCACTTCTCTGAGGTCTACAGTTGCTCTCTCCTGACTTTGAGGTTGGCCCCTAATGTCTTATCCATTGACTTTTCCCGTAAATATGTCTAATTGAGGCCATGTAGGATTCTAAAGAGAAATGATACACTCGGTTTGGTAAGAATTGCTAATTAACTAAGTATGTAAAACCTGTAGCAGCCACAGCTCACAGATTAATCCTATGCTGAAAAATAATACCGGACACGAAATTCAAAGGGAGGGAGCAGCTTTAGTCGTAGACATAAAGTTAGAACTTTAACTTTTTTCCCTCTTTTCTAAATCTTAACAACACTGAGGCCATCTTTAGAGAAGAGACTTACAAACTGTGGAGCAATATTCTAAAGCCTCCTACTGAGAGAAAAATGCGTGGGATGTTTCCATTTTCCACGGGGTTCCTTTAATCATTTCTAGCCTCAGTTTGTACAAAGTGCTCCCTTTTTTATAGCCACAAAAGATTACATTTCATATTAGAAAGGTCAAGAAAGATGCATTTTGCTCCTGTACCCTTGAATCATTAATTTTGTTCTGGGGACAGAGCAGGGCATTTGATCAAACCTACACGAAATAAAATAATGAGTGAGAAAAAGAGGAAGCAGGTTTCTAAATCTAGATTACTGGATGTATATTTTCATCGGTTCATCTCATGGCACTATAATGCAGTCATGTGAAGGTATCTGAATTAGCTCACCCTGCCCTGGAGGCCATGCTTGTACTCGAGCCAACCTGTTCCTTATCATCTCTGCTCCATGGATCGACAGCAATAATTTTCCTCACTTGGTACAATGACGTCGAAGTTACAATTCAATTACCGCAGATGCCAGTGAGAAGTTTTGTTCCAAGTTCACAGACGGCTCCTGCTACCACCGCTCAGTTCCCATCTGAGAAGCTATACTCAAGCACCTGGGTCAGATGAGGGGCAACTAAAGACAATGCCAATCTTGGGAGTATGTCATTGTCACTGACAGGCCTCAAGTCACAAGAAGTATAAATGTGGCTGATGTTCATGGCAAAGCTTTTGCACTTACTGGGGTAGAATGAGTTCACTAATATAGGCATGCAGACAAATGTACAGCTTTAGTCTACATCCTACAGCGTTTAAAAAATGCACAACCTGTTAGTATTCCAATCGTGGATTATTTAGGCAGAAAATTAGCATAGACCACACTTCAAAACTGAATGAAATCAAGCTTAGGTTATTGATGATGTAATCATGATGCATTAGCCAAATATTGAACGCAAAATCTCTATACACCTACATCATGGTTAGACCAATCTGGAATCATCATCAGAGTATTACACTATAAAAAATTTAATACACCTTAATAAAACCAATGAGAAGTATCTGTTTATAGAAAATTATTCATTCAATCCTGAATGAAAAAAATACAAGAAGGGAGTATTTTTTATTCTAGTATTAGACATAAGTAATAACACAGCCCATCATCAGAAATGTTATAGTCAGACTGAGGAAACTTTAAATTAATCTAGGCTTATGGAAGTCCTGTAGGAACTTGATCACAGACTTAAGTTGTTCCCAGTTTAGGTTAGAGTTGTGCAGCATTCCTGGAAACACATAAATATTGATTCACCCCGTATAGGGCACTGATGTCCGACCAAGGAAATGATTCTGCCCATGTCTAGCTTTGTGAACCAGTGGATATACAGGGGTTATTTACAGAAGCATGGATGAGTGATTGCTCCAGAATTATGACTTACTGAAAGATAACTGCATTTGCAAATCAACCAACCAATCACAAAACAAACAAGCAAAACCTATAACGATGGAGCTCTACTTGCAAGAGTCTCCACCAGAAAAAAAAAAAAAAACAACTCTCTCCTCCCTAGAAGTTTACTACATAGCCTCAGGGGAATGGCTTTCTGAATTTTGTAAATTGTGAGCTTCCTGAGTATCGTGTTTCATAAACTTCAGCAATAATATGTTTCAGTAGCTTCCTGAGAATTCTAAGTGCCCATTCACCCTCTAGGTGGAAAGGATTCAATTTAGACGAAATAACCACATAAAATGACATATTGATGGACTAGCAATTATTTTGACAAGGAACTATAGATGTGAAGTATCATCTATGAGTTCCCACATATTTGATCTTAAATTATTAAGATTTTTTCCCATCTAATGCCATTAAAAATGGAAACAAAAACACAAAAATGGAAAACATAGCCAGAAGAAAGAAGGTGCCTGAAATATATATAATAGTACAAAAATGTAGTTAGTAAAAATGGTATTATTACAAAGAAAAATTCAATATAAACATAGCCAATTAGTAAGAAGAACTATATAAATAGGAAGAATGTTTGAAAATGGATATTTCTACCAAATATATGAAGCATTCATTCATCTCAAGTTGCATTAGTAATCACATAAATATAAATGAAGACCACCAAGAGGTACTAATACTAGGGCAAAAATCAGAGTATAAATAAAAGACTTTGCTGGAAAAAGTGTCCATTAATGCAAGTGATTAGTAAAGCAATGTAAACTTATCTCAGGAAATTAAACTTGCACCAATCTCAAGCTTATTTGCCTTAAAATACATGATGTATATTTTCATGGAAACCCTGCTTAAATAAGCAATATATGTAAATAACCCAAATTCTCATCAATAGGAAATTAGATAAATTGGGGCTTAGTAAGAAGAATATCTTCACCAGTATTAGTGAATGAATGATGAGTACAAGCATCAATAAGGAAGAAATATAATATGACAAAAACATAACAATATTGTAAGCCTTATGATTCCAGCCATTAGTAGTAAAAAGCAAATCCAATCCATTGATATGTATTTTAAAACATACTACATATGCAATAAATATTCTAAATAAAGCTAGGGAAAACAAGGACGACACTCAGGAGAACAAATAATTCATAAAAGAGATAGGATAATGAGATAGCAAAGGGTGCATGGAAGTAGATTATCAATAATAAAATATTTCATTGTCAATCATTTTGAAATCTCATTGACTATGATAGTAGATTGAATGGTCGTTTTAATAGATGTCAAACATCCAACCTTCAAAATCTCTCCTGAGATTCAAAGTGGTAGTTTATTTGTGTACCCTTGTAAAATAAAAGAATATTGCATGTTTCTAGTATATAATGACACAAAGTAAGCATTCACACCCCAAGGAGAGAAAGCAGAAGGCCATTAATGAATGAATGATTGAACCAAAGCAACATTGAAACACAGCAACTTCTCTAGTCAGCTTCATGACAAAAAGACCAGCATTGCCTCCTATAGCCAAAGATGTTAGACAGCTAGGTTTAGCTTCAATAATGATATCAGTTCTCTGGTACCAGTATCCTGTATAACTTTTGATTTTTATGATAAAATACTTGGCAGAAACAGTATATGGGAGCAGAATTTATTTTGGATCATCTATTCAAAGGTTGCAAGACATTATGACGGGCAAGGCATGCTGGAATTATTTAGTCTATGGTGTCAGGCATGGGGACAGTTGCTATTCCCATACTGGTAGAGCAGGGAGCAGATAATAAATGACTAACTGAAGACTACTTAAAAATTTAAAAGGTCCACCCCTAGTTACTCACCTCCAAAAGCAGACTGTACCTCTAAAGTCTCCACATCATCCATAAAATAATGGATCTTCTGGGAAGCAAGCGATCAAAACCCAATCCTGTTGAGCACATTTCATATCATACTACAGCAACTGTCCTTAAATAAATACTTTTATTATGATCTCATGAGCAACAGACTCATGAGACTGCTTTTGGAGTCTGATGAGCAGGCAGCATCTCCAACCTAAATCTAGCTCTACAAAATAAACATGTGCATTTTGACACCATCCCTAAGGAACATCTAGGAATATTAATCTTTGACAACATTGAATAAAATATTAGGAAACAGACATGCTATACCCTTTCATCACAAATTAGTAACACTGACTAAAAATTGGTTTCATAAGAAGATTGCTTAACAATATAAAATGGTTTCAAAACTTAGTTACAGAACAGAGATAGGAACTCTTGGCACTAAATTTCCCAAGGTTATAAAAACACTATGTGACCCCAGTGATGTTCTTGTGTAGTGTGAGAAAACCAGGTGCAGTAGTGTAAATTTAAATTTAAAATCTAGCCGGGCGGTGGTGGCGCACGCCTTTAATCCCAGCACTTGGGAGGCAGAGGCAGGAGGATCTTTGTGAGTTCGAGACCAGCCTGGTCTACAAGAGCTAGTTCCAGGACAGGCTCCAAAACCACAGAGAAACCCTGTCTTGAAAAACCAAAATAAATAAATAAATAAATAAATTTAAAATCTATATTAATGAAAGACAATATAAGGAGCTATTCCTTAATTTACACAACATTATAAATAAAACAAAATAACTATTGCAACACAAATTAATGAATGAAAAGTAAAAAATAAAACATACCATTCTGAATTAAAAGAATTGCATGAACTCCTAGGACTTTCAAACAAAAACAAACTTAAAAGAATCACACAAAATGTCTAAGTAGTTATAAGAAGAAAATGGGTTCAATCAGACAAACCAAAAATAATGGAAGTAGGTAGAAGTTTCTGTCCTGCCTGATCCCGTAATAAATACACAGAAAGTATATTATTTGCAATACTTTTTGGCCAATAGCGTAAGTGTATTTCTGGCTAACGCTTTTATCCTAAACTAGCCCATCTCCATTAACCTGCTGATGGCATAATTTTGGAAAGTTTTAGAAAGTATAGGACAAGATCCTACCTGAAAGAAGTAGGTCACTGGAGGTGTGTTCCTGGAGAACCTACCTTATTACTACTTCTACTCTGTCATTTGCTTCTTGTCGTTCATGAGGTGACGTAGTTCTGCTGAGCCACACATGATCCCTATTGCCATGGCATTCTGCATCATTCTGGGCCCAGAACCTATGGAAACAAAGCCGATAGGCTAAAGACTCTGAAAAACTGAATTAAGTAAATATATTTCTCCCTTTCATTGTTTTCTCTGGTATGTGCATCACAACTATGTAAAAATAATGAATGGAAATGATTATAAAATACTTTAAAAAGGAAGCTGCACATAAATATATGTAAGTAAAGACTGCTGAAGAGATTGAACATTAACTACTTCCAGTTTAACAATGAGTAGTTTTCCTCTTTTCTATATTTTTAGTAATTTTACATTTGGAACGAGTGGCATCTACAAACCGGAAAGAACTGTTGCTACACTATGTGATAATCTTCTATCTAATCTTATTTGCATAAAATCCTTATCTCTGGCCTTTCCTTCTCAGGCTTCTGTTCTCTCATTTGTAAGAGTGACACTCTGCAAGGTTGGTGTTCAGTAAAGGAAACCATTGGGAGTAAGGAAAGCTTCTCTCTGAGAATATCGGTCAGGGAAACAGGTGGGAGGTCAGATACTAGCTCACAAGAACACATCTGCAGGTGTGTCCACACGGACAAAGCCAGGAGAACTTTGCAGGGATAACTGGTGGGTTTAATGACCATAATATGTGATCTTCAGAGTCCAAGAATGCTGAACTAGAGATTTGGCTCTTATTGCTTGCTTCTAAAGCAGAAATTGTCACATTTACATCACCATTAGAATAACCTTGGTAATGTGTCCTTTTCCCATCCAGGATACGGGGCAGAATTCAATCTAAATTCTATGGTTTAGAATGAAAACTGGATTTCTAGATGTATTTCAAATTCTCCAGGTAATCTTGATATGAAGTTCAAGAAGAATCAAAATATTCTTTGAGTTATAATATGGGGTCAATGAAACCATAATTCACCTGCATAACATTTAGTTGTATAGTTGTTTGCTCCTGGTTTTGGCTCTGTAAATAAGAAAGCTTGTCACCAAGTACAAACCTTGAACCTTTAATACAGAGAGGTGGGCTAATATTGCCTAAGACTACAATCAGTTCAGGCTGGGGCTGCCTGATTCTAAAATGAAGTCTCCCCAGAACGTGCTTTTCTTCTTTGTTTTCTAGTTGCCATCCCAGTATTTTATAATAAAAGATAGAGAACACACCCCCAGCAAAAATAGCTATTCTCCTTCCCAGAAAAGAAAATCCCAATTGACCAGACATATTTTGAAATAAAAGCTATTCGGGTATGAAGCTGATGTGTCCCACTTTCCACCCACTTTCTGTTTGTCTGCATGTAGATGGATAGATGTTGACACTGCAACCCAGCTCATTCTATCATTCTCTCTCTCTCTCTCTCTCTCTCTCTCTCTCTCTCTCCATCCCTCCCTCCCCCCTCCCAAAACTCGCTTCATAATCAGCCACTAGATCTAGATCAGTCAATATTTTCTGCATGGTGGAGTTTAATAAACAGATCACAAAGCCAAGATCACAACTGTTCACTGATCTACAGGAGATAGAAATGTATTTTTTTTTCTTTTGTTCTGTAGCGGATGTTGTTGCTCTCTGGGGTGGGGACAGAGAGATGGTTGAGTGGACAAAGGGCTTCGACTATAGGCATGAGGACGTGTTGAATCCCTGACATTTCTCTACAAGTTGCCACTACAGTCCTGAGCTGTAATCCCAGCCCTGGGTGCAGACACAGATAGATCACAGAGGCCTGCTGAGTACTCACCCTGGGTAAGTCAGTGATGAGGTTCAATGAAAGACTATGTTAACAAGTGAAAAGCAGAGGTACTTAGAGAGACATCTGTTATTGACCTCTGGCCTCCACCTGCACAAACATGTGCTAGGGTACCTGTACACCATATTAACTAACCGCATACACATGCATACACATACATACATACATATGTAAATACAGAAATAAATGAATGAAATAAAATAATTTTAATGACATCGCATTATTTTAAATCTAGATAAAAGATTTTAGTCATTTTTGTCGTTTTGTAAAAGCTATGGTTAAAGGCATATATAGTATGTCTTTCTCCTAATTTATCAGTGTTTTTGAACACATAGAAACTAATGTTAGTTACATCCCGGGAAGAGGCAGAGGCCAAATGTTCCTCCACGTTCTGGCTCTGCGCCATGGCAAACTTCTGTTTGTTCTTTGGGAACAAAGGTTGTACTGACATATGTTTAAAAGCCGGGGGCTGCGACATGGAAGAAAGGGTTCTACTGACATGTGTTTAAAACATGGGGCTATTACATGGAAGGAAAGGCTCTATTGATAGAAGTTTAAAGCACAGGGCTATGACATGCAACAAAACGGTTCTATTGTGTGTTTAAAGCGTAGGGCGGTGTCAGGGAAGGGTTGTGAGGAAAACATTTCCTGTGGCAGAGATGTAACAGAGAGAGCTGCACTTGGTAAATTGGATGGAGCGAGCTCTCTGTCTCACGGGGAGTAACAATGACTTCTGGCCACCTTGGATGTACCAAGTCTAGGGGCTGGATAAGAGGATGACCTGCTATTTCAGAGTGTTGGGAACACCAGGCTTAGCTGACTCAGGGGCATTTTACCTTTGTCAGAGGGTCTGATTAGTTTTGGACTAGCTACTGACTTTTCGTTGAAATTAATTTAGAAGTTGTTTGCTTGTTTATACGCTGTTCTCACACTTTTCTGGCTTCCCTTCGTCAACACAGCCCACATTACACGTGATGACACTGCTCAGACACATCACAGTCCCCCAAATACTCTTAAGTCAAGGTTCACTCTGTTCTAAATAATGTGTCTAGGAAATGGTATTGCAGCATGTGTCTACTATTCTGCTGTCTTAAAGAGTTTATGTTCCCCCCAAATTCCTCTCGTCTCCTTGCTACCCTTAACCCTAACCCAGCCCCCAGTCCCTGGCCATCCTGACCTCTTCACTATCTCCATAGTTTTGCCTTTCCTAAAATTGAACATGTTCAGATGCACACAGTTAATCTTTCCAAAAGCCTCACTTCAACCAGTAACACGCATTTAAGGCTTCTTCATGTTTCATGGCCTAATAGTTTACTGCTTGAAATATATTGTATCTTACAGTTTAGTTATTCACCTACCTACTATTCACCTACCTACAATCTATCCTCATACTTAATGGTTTCCTTTAAATTTTGGGGGGGGTCACTATCAATAAAGCTGCTATCTAAATAATTAACTACAATCCCAATGTAGACTAAGACTTTTTTTTTATAATACTAATGCTAAACATATTGCTTCACACAAATATATAGTACAAAATGTAGAGGAATATTTAGGCCTATTTTAGAAATATTTGTACATCATATCTTAATCCCAATACAAAATATTTAAAGAATTTTTAAAAATAAAATTAAAGACCAGTCCTCTGTCTGATATTGGTTTGGTGAAGATCTCTTCCCAATCTGTATGCTGCTGCGTGGTCTTGTTGATCGTGTCCTTTTCTTTACAGAAGCTTCTCAGTTTCAGGAGCTCCCATTTATTAATTGTTGTTTTTAATGTCTATGCTACTAGTGTTATATTTAGGAAGTGGTCTCCTGCGCCAATGTGTTCAAGTGTACTTCCCACTTTCTCTTCTATGAGGTTTAATATGGTTGGTTTTATGTTGAGGTCATTGATCCATCTGGACATGAATTTATTCATGGGGATAGATATGGTTCTATTTACATTCTTTTACATGTTGATACAGTTATACCAGCAACATTTGCTGATTATTCTTTTTTTTCCATATTATATTTTTAGCTTCTTTGTCAAAAATCAGGTATTTGAAGGTGTGTGGATTGATATCCAGGTCTTCAATTAGATTCTATTGGAGAACTGATCTTCAAAATACACAAAGAACTCAAGAAACTTGACATTAAAATACCAACTCACCTAATAAAAATGGGGTACAGAACTAAATAGAGAACTCTCACCGACGATACTCAAATGGCTGAAAGACACCAAGGAAATGCTCAACATCCTTAGCCACTAGAGAAATGCAAATTAAAACCACTCTGAAATTTCATCTTATATTTGTCAGAATGGTCAAGAAAAAAAAACAACCCTAATGACAACTTATGTTGAAGAAGACGTGGGGTAAGGGGAACACTTCTCCATTGCTAGAGAGAGTGCAAACTTGTACAGCTTCTTTGGAAATCAGTATGGCAATTTCTCAGAAAATTAGGAAACAATCTACCTCAAGACCCATAACTACCATTTTTGGGTATATACCCAAAGGATGCTCATTCATACCACGAGGACATGTGCTCAGCTATGCTCATAGTAGCATTATTTGTAATAGCCAGAACCTGGAACCGACCTAGATGGACCTCAACTGAAGAATGGATGAAGAAAATGTGTTACTTCTACACAACGGAGTAGTACTCAGAGGTAAAAACAAACAACAATCAAACAAAAAATGACATCTTGAAATTTGCAGGCAAAAGGATGGCTCTAGAAAAGATCATATTGAGTGAGGTAACCCACAGAGAAAGACAGATACAATATATATTCACTCATAAGTGGCTTTTAGACATGAAATAAAGAAAAAAAAATGCCTGCAATCCACAAACTCAGAGAACCTAGACAAAAAGGAGAACCCTAAGAGAGACATACATTGATCTAAATAAGGAGAAAAAAAGACAAGATCTCTGAGTAAATTGGGAGTGTGGGAGTCACAGGAGAGGGCAAAAAGGGAAAGGGGAGTGAAGAAAACTATACATTGTAATAAAAAACAATGAATGAATGAATAAATAAATAAATAAAATTAAAATCAGTATTCAGATAGCAATTTTTGTAACCAAATGCTATAGCCAGGTGTGGTGACTGGACACAAGCTTTTAATCCCAGCAGAAGCCTGGGGAACGCTGTCATATGAGGTTACCCTGGTCTACATAATGAGTTCCAGAGCAGGTAGAGCTATATAATGAGACCTTGTCTCAACAACAACAACAACAGCAGCAGGATAACAAAACAAAAAAAACAACTGAACCAATCAACCAGCGAATCAAACAAACAAACAAAATCAAATGTTTTACAATTTGAATCTATTTGTACCTCAGGCTCAGTCCCAGGTACAATGGCTGCAAGGAACATGGCCCCTTCTAGTGGTGTTCTACAGGGTGTGGTAAAAGGTGGCTTAAAAAACTGCAAGGGGTTAGAAGCAGCTTTATCCAAAAACAAAATGGATGACACAAAATGAAACCTGTCTGAATTAATTCCTCGGGGTTAATCTAAAATTGATAAGAAAAAAAAGGAGTGAGCTGCTCCCAAAAAGGTAGGAAAGCATACCTAAGCGTGGGCTCGGATGTCCCTGTGCTTTGAGAACCACATAAGATGAAGGTGTGTTTCACTACCTTGACCAGGTAGATAGACTATGATGAATATACAAAAGCTACCCATGTACAGGGAGTTGAAATGCAAGAGAATAGTGTTATTGCTGAATGCCTTCCTTTCTTCCTAATTTCAGTGAAGTCACGGCATTCAGTAAAGAGCGACCTTGAGTTAGACTCAGCCTGAATTCTTATTAGGTGCTGTAGAAAATGCAAGGGATAGTTTTACAGGGTCACAGTACCTCCTCCGCAGAGTCACTGAAAGCCCAATGTCTCTCTGTCAGGCATTGCTCTGTCTCATTTGATACCTGGAACCCTCAGGAAACGCACACTCCTAAACTACGAGGACAGCAGAAAGCATGGAAATGACGATCGTGAGAAACATACGCTCTCAGAGGAATTATAAAACACCCTTTATTACTTTTCCCTGTGGCTTCTTTGATGGGTCTTTATTACCTCTTGAGCAAATACAAACGTATCAGTCTTTCTTTCTGTCTTAGGCTCTGTCTATTCAGTTCCCGTCCATATCCTGAGGATCTTGCTGCAGTGAAGCCAATATAACATTTATCTTCCCTTTCAAACTCCACAGTCAACCCTGCCAATCTGATGGATCTTCGGAAGCCCTTAAATAAAGACCCTAGAGAAGTTCTACAAGCATGAAGTGGGTTCAGCGCAATCCTTCTGAAACACGTTCACTAACACATTGCACCTGCTAACTAAAATGGTGTTGTTGTAGTTTGTTTTGTTTTGCTTTGCTTTTTTACACAACCAGTCCTTAGAATGAATATTTCTAGAAACAGGCTGTCATTTGGGACTGATTAGACTTCCCCTCATCCAGGAATTGTACCAAGTTTGGATAATTCACTGCTTAGAAAGTGTGGTGACATGTTGAATTTTCAGTATTTGTTCACTTAATGCTTTTAAATCCTGAATTATTTACCTGCAACAGGGATTATCCTGCATAAATATTACATGCAGCATTTACAATAGGGTCCCAGCTTCCCTCCTATAATCTCTTCTTCTGGAAGGACGTGGACATAAAGCTTAGACCTGAAGAGCCACTGAGCTTTTGAAAAGGTCACATTGGCCAGCCATAATTTACCCTGTGTGTCTTTCAGTGAGAGGCAGACTCTTGGTTGACAGAGCTTGATTATTTTTGACATAAAAGATTCCACAGATCATTATAAAGAGGTATAATTTCCAAACTGCACAAACCTGGAGGAAAAAAATCAATATGATAGATTGGAAAATGAAAAAGTAACAGATTTGAGAAACTAACTCAGCTCAGGGGATAAACACTAAATAGAAACATACACCAAATTCTCCCCTGCAATGCCTGAAGGGTCTGAGAATGTTTGATTTTCCCCTGTCCTTCATATTAGTGAACTAATAACTTTATGAAGAATTATAATTAATAAGGTATTCAAGGGTAGTGTGGTATTGGAAAACTTTACAATATTTTCATGTTTGATCTAACTCAGTTATTCAAAGATAGAAGCTAAATACACTTGGGTAAATATAACAACCTTTTCTTTGGTTAGAAATCGCCAATAACAGCAATTAACGTTTCTTCTGAAAAATAAAACATGAAGTAAAAAATATATTTCTCTACTCAATTCCCTTGTTCTCCCTCATCACACCTTTTGCTGCTTTACTTGGTGCAGTGAGGCTCAACCTAGAATCTCAAATACATATGAAGAAGCATTTTAATTATTAGCAATCATTGAATGTTGCTGAATCTGTGTGGGTGCTTGCACGCATGCGCACACATCCCTCTATCTGTGTGCATGTGTGTGTGAGAGTTCACTTGTTGCATGGTGTGTACAAGTGAATACACTTATGCCACAGTGTGTCCAAGTGTGTATATGTCCGTGAGATGACACACTTGTTCCGTAGTGTGTATGTGTGTGTGTATATGAGAGTGCACTTATATCAGCCATGGTGTGCACATATGTATGTGTGTACGTTGGGGTACACTTGCGCCACAGTGTTCCTGTGGAGGTCCTAGGAATACCACCGGTGTCCATCCTCACCTTCCACCTTGCTGTAGACTGTTTCCCTTTTTCGGATGTTTGCTGGATTTTGGAGGGCAGCTACCTTACCAGCTTCTGTGGCTCCTCCTGTTTCTGCCTCACACTTTCTGTTGGAACATGGGGACTGCAGCGGTGTATGACTTGCTGGGCTTTCTGTGAGTGCTCTGGCCTGGAATCTACTTCTTCACGCGTTCATGACACTGTGCTACTCATTCCCTGGTCCCTACATCTTTTCCGAGTGTTTACTCAGTTCACGTTTTATGATTTTGAAAACGGGAGAAAGTTTATACTGCTTGGAGATTGTGTAACTTTTGAGGATTATGCCTATTATTTAAGAAAACCATTTACATTATTGTAACATAGAATTTATTTTAATTCTAAAATAGTTCCAATTACCTTTAAAAAATAAAAATTAAATATAAACGTGGAAAGTGGCTTATACCCCAATTATACAATAGGCCAAATTTTTATGCAATGTACATATTGTGTAACCATTTAATGGCCTGATCCAGAGATATGGAAAATAGTACAGTAAATACTCTCACCTGAATGTCAGAATCAAATACTTAAGTTCTGAAACCCTGGAGTAACTGAGGATCCTCAGCTCCAAGATAATCAATGAAGGTTGCCAGGTAGTGGACAAGACATTAGGAAGTTTAGTCAATTGTGTGCTTATAGATAAGGAAACACATTTTCTTCTGAATATTATTGGAAACAGAAAGCATCTAGTTTTAGGTGTTATTAAGGACAATGTGTAGTATTTCTTTTTTTAATATTTATTTATTTATTATGTATACAATATTCTGTCTGTGTGTATGTCTGCATGCCAGAAGAGGGCACCAGACCTCATTACAGGTGGTTGTGAGCCACCATGTGGTTGCTGGGAATTGAACTCAGGACCTTTGGAAGAGCAGGCAATGCTCTTAACCACTGAGCCATCTCTCCAGCCCAGTGTGTAGTATTTCTAAATACAGTAACTCATAGATACATAAAGTTTGTTCTTCATTGGTATCACAGTTCATTCATTTCTCAGGGAATCACTGTCACTGATCTTATGGTTCATTCATCTTTACAGAAATCAGGTTAGGCGACCAAGGTTAGCAAGTTTCTTAGTGTCAAGTATGCATTCCTATTGTTTCAAGTCCCAGGTTAACCCAGGGAGGTGCTGCTAACTGACACCATTAGAAGTTCAGTATGTTCATCAGAGCGCGCGCGCACACACACACACAGACACACAGACACACACACACACACACACACACACACACAAAGAACCACAGAAAAATTTAGAGACAAACACAGTAACAGTTTAGTTCAAGCTGTCCTGTCTGGTATTACTCCCCTTTGACTTGAAGGTGCTACATCCTAGAGCCCGCCTCTTTTTATTGAGCTTAGATCAGGGGCGTTTGTTTCAGGAATGTGCCAAGTTTCCCCTAATTGGTATGTCCAGGGTGAAATTCCATAGAACATCCTTTGATCTCTCTTTCTCCCTCTCTGAGTGAGAAAAAAAAAAATTCCTTACTTCTGCATTTTCAGATGTTTTCAAGTTCGCATCTATTTTGGAAGCTTGGTCACGATGTGGTGATGGTGACAGTCAGATGCCATTTTGTGATTCTAACCTCTTTGCGTATGGATTTTAGGCAGCAGAAACAGGGAGCCAGAGCTTTACAGCTGGCTGGGAGGAAGTCTTAGCTCCTGCACAAATCCTCCCTCTTCTTTCAACCACTATTTTTTTTTCACTTAAATTGTAAGTATTCCTCTAAGTACATACAACACACTCAGTTCTAAGAGACGAACGTTTCCATAGGACGCCATGCCCTCTATACAGTGGAATCAAACCAAGTATGTTATTCTAAAATGTGCCCTTTCCCACGGTGTTTAACAAGCTGCTTTATATGCAAGGAGATACAATTTGAATGTTAGTATTACATTGTGTGTTTGCCCCATTTTGATTAAGCTTTAGGGTAAAATGTCCTTTTGTTACAGATATGGTTGTAATGAATATCTTCTGAAGTCATTCTGTCAAATTCCCAGGTTTATTTCTTTTCTGAAATTTGTATGTGTTGATTTAGTTACATCAAAGTGTAAATGTATATGAAATTTGATATGTATGGTCAAACTAACCTCTAGCAAACATATATATATATATATGTGTATGTGTGTGTGTATACATATGAACACAAATATATATATATATATGTTTGTATATATATGTGTATATATATATATATATATACACACACACACTCTTCTGAGTATACCTGCTTCTAAATACACACGAATGATCAACAGGCTTTCATTTTGTTTCAAATCTTTACCATTTTATTGAAAAGATATTGTTCATTCTAGATATCTGTCAAAATGACAACTGTACATCTTAATCATTGGTATTTTTTTCATCTAGTTGAAACAGTGCAGCAGAATACAATTTTGATCCCAAGAACATAGTTTACCCCTCTGTAGAGGTCACAAAACCCATTTGGTTTGGGTTGTCAAAATGATGCTCTTGCCATAACGAAGCACCATGAAGTTCAGAACTTCCCCCCCGGTTCTCAGGACCCACTCAGTCATGGTTGTAGCAACTCCCTCTTTCTGTTGTTCATTTAGCTGCCTAGCAAACTTTCTTCTTCCCATAGTTCCATCAAAGACAATTATAAAAGAGACTGGCAGAGATGACCAGTGGTCTAGCTATGCATTATGGGAGAGGTCAGTCCAAGAGGTCAGACTCGGGCATCTCAGAAAACATAGGGGGAGCACAGTCCTGACTTTTTATTGAGGTATGAGACTGTGTTCTGCGGCCATTCTGCTCAGATTTGCAACCATGCAGTTTGCGGCTTCCTCTCCTCAGCTGTGCCAAGGGTCAAGCATTCAGCGACCCGAGGTTCTGAGACTTTTCCAGTCGGCTCTTCCTAAGCTGGTTTCCTGTACAAAGTGATGATTGGCATCCAGAGAGGTTTCTCAGTCAGAGTGGAAGACACAGCTCAGTTCAGCATCTGCTGCCACTTCAGCGGGTTTTGCTCTCGACTTCCCAAGCAGAACTTGCAAATTTGAGAATCACTGTGGTTGTTCAGATGGTAGGAACAGTAAGTCTGGCAATGCTCTTTCATGCAGGTGACCCATTTAGACAATGGGACTCTTTTTTGGGTGTTCAGAACTTTCAAATGGATTTTGCTCCCGGGAAATTGGTAATGCTTGCAAGAATGCAGAGATCTCTTGCCACAATAAACAAAGCAATTAATGTGTCTTTAATTTGCACCTCACCAAACAGAAAAGGGTGCATTTATTCCATGTGACATGTAGGCAAATTTTTCCTTAAAAACAAAGTTTCATGCTGTGACTGCAATTAGTGTAATTGTCAGCACTTCTTTAAAAACAAATATGTATTAAGAGAAATGCCAGCGTTATGCCCTCCTCTGGTGTGAAAATGAGACAATCAAAATCTATTGTAATTACCTCAGTGATATTATAATTAGCAATGATTAAGTTATTCCATGCTGCTTTTTTTCCTCTTGGCTACAATTAAAAAAGTATATATCTTTCCAGTGCACACTACTGTGATCATTTTACCTCAATACATGTCTAGTAAGTGGATAAATTAGAAGTAATTTTAAAGCAAACTCCGCTAAACCATATATCTTCCTATTTAACTACCTTAACCCTCTACTTGCGTCTGTGTTTCCTGTTGCTTGCTGGTGTAAAAAAAAAAAAATGACTTTCTCTCTGGTTTCTCGGTCAGAACCCAAGCATAGTTTTAAATAGTTCTAGAGAATGGCAGTTTCTCTGTTTGTTTTGTTAATTACAGATATTAGAATATGATTAATCATTCTGTTCTTGCTAAGCATGCTCACCTTGCTCCAATATACTACTCTGTTAATTACCATTTTAAAAATAAATGTCTTAAAATGCCAGCCAGCTGTGCATCCCAGCCAGAACCGGCCCTGGGTAGGGGAATATCTCTGCATTTGGGTTAGAAAAAATACAAAGTAGGTCACCCTTATAAATATCTTTCATATAATACAGATATCATTATTCTTTTTTCTGAATATCATCTCTCACTCCTTATTGCTGATGGGGAAAATGAATTAGTAAGGAAAAGAGTGATTGGATTACCACTTGTAGCCTAACTCGATTTGTGGAATAAGAGGGCCGTTGCAATGTGGCCTTCTGCATCTCCGATATTTAAAGCAGAATAGGCTCATTTGTCTATATGTCTTATTAGCAGTGTCTGGATTTCTGTTTTGTGTTTTCTTGTTTCTGGTAATTATGCCCCATAGCTGACCACGGTAGAAAGTAGAAGTGGGATAGTTGATTCCTCCTTTGCAGGAAAGATCACTCCAGGAGGAAGTCACGCTGATCTAGTGGTGTGCAGGGACACGCAGACTCATGTTCCCTCTTAGAGGACAAGAGACTTTACCAGACGATTTAATCTAGAAGGGCAGGATGGGCCAGTGGGGGAATTCAACTCACAAGGTTTCAATAGGTTTGGGCACATATGTGAAAATCTTTCTAAGCCAGCAGTGACAAGCCATGTAAGAAAGACTTTAAAGTGAGCAAAATATCCATAATGTATTCTGTTGCTCTCTGGGAGTCTTCACATGTCTGAGCAGTGGCGTGGAAAGGCACGGCGGTAGGTTCAGTTGCCAGCAGTTCCCATGCTCAAGTGTTCAACCATTTGTTGGACAAGGCGTTTAGATTTTCATTTTGCCTTGAGTAGTTCACAAATGGAGTCCAGCTGCCTGCCTCTTCCCCTGCTATTCCTGTGGCACTGGGAATAAGTCAGTAGCTGACGACCATGTTATCTCTTCTAGGGTGGTGTAGGTCACATAGTTGAGAGTCAGTGTCTGAGCATGGGAAAGAGGACAATTCTGCCTTTCAATGTTTTTGAGTTAAAGTGAGAGGAGCCATCCACTGGTATCTACTAAAGGAACACCAACAGTGAGTTCATCCCCCATCCAGAACATGGTTTCCTCATTTCTCTCTGGGAGTCCACTCTGCTCAGGGAATGTTTGTATCCAAATTCTACTTCCACCCTAGTTTCATTTTCTTCAAACAACGCCTTACTTCTGTTCTCTGTGCTTTTTGAAAAGCGAAGGAGACTGTGATCATTTAACTGCTAGATCATATAGGAATTTTATGATTCTAAGGTAAATCCCACCGAAACCTTTCCTCCATGCCCAATATCCTCTTTGCTTTCAAGAAATCACAGAGATTGGAATAATCCAAGATCCTTGGATTTTATTTCCTTGCACAATTTAATATATCTAAAATTAATCATTCTTTTTTTCCTTTGAGTTTCATATTTTAGAAAAGCCTTCAATTTTTGGAAGGAGATAATGTATTTTAAATGAGTGAATGTCATTGATTCCAATACTCTAGAAAAACATAGATTAATATTAAGCATGGTAGGAATGTAACAGATCAGTCAAATTTTATACAATGTTGTTAAAAAAATAAGTATTGCTATGCTGTAGTGTTTCATACATAGAACACTCAGTCCAGCATACCTGGGTTCTAATCTTGGCTTTTCCATCCATGTTACGCATAGCCCAATGGGGCTGAAAGCTGAAAGATCAACTTAATGCAGGTCAGATCAACAGGAATCTTTTACATATGGATCTGGACCCAGATTTGAATTTTGAGGTGGGAGTGGTGGTGGAGGGGGTCTAGAACCCCATGCTACTTCAGAGCCAGGAGGTGAAGCAGAACTCTGAATCAGATGTAGAAGGAACGATCTCAATCTTACCCACAGAGCTGTGACATAACAAGTGTGCATTGTCTTAGTCTCGCGTTTGCAAACCTGTGATGAGAGCCCTGACAAGCTGCCTTGATGGCTAATTGTTTGGAGGTTAAAACAGGGATGGGTGGAAACTAACTAGTCTGGTGTTTGAACATGTCACATGCATTCTCTTAGAAAAAAGTATGGGGATTAGGTACACATTTTATGTAAATCAGAGACATAGATATGTCCCCTATTTGCAGAGGAAAGATAGAAAGGTATGTCACAGAGATACTTTCAGTAACAACTTGACACTGTCATCCTGTCCTGGTATGTAGAATATTAAATAACTTTGCCTTCACATGTTCTCAATGGGAAACACAGCCCCCAATTAAAATCTTCCCTTCTACTGTACTATGCAATTTTCATAGCATCGACCCTAGTGATTTCTCAAAATAGGTTGGTGTGTGCAAAAGAGCCTGGAGACTTCAAGTTTCCTTATTAACAGGACTTAGGAGTCAGAGTCATAGTTCTTGTTTTAAAAGTTGTTAGCAGAATCTGCCTATAGCAGAAATCAATGCCAATGGTTGGCAGAGAAACTTCACAGAGTAAAGAACTGTCATCATTTTCTGACTCTGAGAACAGTCATGCCCTTTCCTTCCTATCTCTACCCTTGGACTACAGTATTGTATTTTTTGTTTCTAATCAAGTTTTATGTTGAAAGTGGTTGCCAATACTTTGAGACAATTGAAAGAAGAAACCGTTGCTTTCTATTTTAGTAGTGGTTTTTTTTAAGGTGCAAAAATAGGGATACCCTTTGACCATGCCATGTTCAGCTATTGGTGCTTGTTTTTAAGGTGCCCAAGCCTCCTTGCAGGATAGTACCTACAGTATGACACAGCAGACATTTATGTATTGTCCATCTTTCCAGTTAAGATTATTGCTTCCATGGTGATATGAAATCAATCCCTTTCTCTATTTTAACTCCTTGCTTTTCAGTGTGATTGTGTAACTAACAGTATCAGTAGTAGCACCTAAGAGTCTGTAGAAAATATAAAATTCTGCTTTTTTATTTCCAACCACCTGAAGCAAAGACTGGATTGTGACCAAGAGAGCATAGGTTTCCTCTGTATCTTACATTTTATACACACTGTTCTTACTCTATGAGGTCACTGCCATGTCAACCTTGTTCACTGTGTGTTTAGATGTGGGGCAGCCTGATTTCTATCTTCCCTATGTTCTCTTCCCTTTTCTGAATGTCGAAACATGCAGGTAATCTTTGCAGCCATTTTACATGACCAGGAAGAAAAGCGACAACTCAGAGTCTTTTGGATAATAGAATGGTGTCCTTACGCGTCCTCTCCTCAGACTCAAAGATATAACTGTCAAAGCTGCTATCCCAAACTGCACAAGATAGCTCCCACTCATGTGAATGCTTGCAGGACCTTTTTTCCATCCTGGAGGTTCAGAGTACTGAAGACAGGTGTCAAGATTCTTTTTCTTAATTTTATCTGAGAAAAGCAAATATTGATATATAAATAAATTGTTCCTGCAACATCTTGGTGAAAGTAAATATATAGCATGTATTACTTCTGTAGTGTGACTTCTGTCTTGTCTACTCAACTCTCAAGGATAAAATAAGAGGCTAGCTTGCTAATGGAAGAGGCTGTGCCACATTTCCATCTGGGCTCTTGTATATAGTAGAAGAAGCAGACATAGGGAACCCTTAGTTCGTGTGGGGTGCTATATTGAAATATTATAAACTGATAGGCTTCTAAATAATAGGATTTAATTTTTTATGGAGTCATACAAGTTCAAGGCCATCACAAACTCGGTATCTAGTGAGGACTTTTGGATTTACAAATAGTGCCCATTGAATTCACATTATAAAAAAAGGACAAGACACATTTTTGAGGTCTTTTGCATGGAAGAATTAGTTTCATTTTTGGTGGATCATGATCAGTCATGCCCAATACTTCCTCATCCCAGCAATGAATATCATAGGAGTTGGACTTTAACACAAGGACTTAGACAGATTCTGATCTGTTACAGCAGAGATGCTCATGACAACTTACTTAAGTGAGTGGGTAAAGTATAATCTGTTCAATGGAAAGTCAGTACAGTCTCGTGGAGAGAGGGTATTTGTGGGAGTGTCATATATCAATCTGTTGATTCCATTGGTTAAGCAATAAAGAAACTGCTTGGCCCTGATAGGTTAAAACATAGGTGGGAGGAGTAAACAGAACAGAATGCTGGGAGGAAGAGGAAGTGAGCTCAGAGACGCCATGCTCCCCTCTCACGGGTAGACTCCATGAAGCTCCGACCCAGGATGGACGTAGCCTAGAATCTCCCTGGTAAGCCACCTCGTGGGCTACAAAGATGATTAGAAATGGGCTAAATTAATATGTGAGAATTAGCCTAGAAGAGGCTAGATAGAAATGGGCCAAGCAGTGTTTAAATGAATACAGTTTGTGTGTTGTTATTTCGGGCATAAGCTAGCAGGCAGCCAGGGTGCTGGGGACACAGCCCCGCTGCTCATATTACAATGGGTATTTATTATGATGTATCTTTACATTACTGTATACATATGTGACATAAAATCAAGCTTAGGTAATTGACTCTAAGTGGAATACATTTCCTATAGAATCAGATTGTTACATACATGGTCCTTAATAAGTTTGTGGTCATCAATCACCCAAATTTATATACATATGATACATACTTCAAAAAGTTACACCTTAAGTATGACCTGTATTAAATATATCTTCCTCTGCTGCCCTGGAGAGTTAAATAAGAACTCACATCATATCTGTTAGGATAGAGTACTGAAATCCAGAAGTGATTTTGAATTATTTGCTTTATGAATAGTGACAAACCTGTAATATTATTTCATCCAATGTATATGAATTATTCATAGTAATTTAAGGAAACCTAGCTGCAGTGAAAAAAGGGACACATAATTCTGAAAAGAATTATCACATATTTCATGCCTATGAACCTTCCCAAGAGTGGTGGTACAGTACAGTAGGGTTATGTTATAATTGGAAAAGGAATGTAAAACCACCAATGAAGATTTTCTTCTATCCAATTAGAAAAAATATATTAACCTTATGTTGATGGAGAGCAGACTTGCTGTTTCTTGTTCATCACACATGTTAGGAACACTGAGAGAGACAGAATTCAACTGCTATCATAGGAAAAGTTTTCTCAATGTCCACATTTAGAACTTATACACAAAATTGTGGTTAATGAGCTCCTACATTTAACTATTATGATACTTTTGAATCAGGTGACAAATTTATGATGATGTTATAGCCTCTCAATTTTGATGCTCAAGGAAGCGCTCTATTGGAAGGGAAGAGATACAATTTCTGGAAATGCAATGGGGATTTTATAAAACAATGCTCTCACTGGTCTTCATTCATGGACATAGAGAAGAGACAGAACTCCCCAAGGAAAAGCCACACATTTGGGCAGAAGGAAGAACATGTGGAATACCCATGGCATATGACATGAGATATTTATCAAAGAGTACTTCTGAATGTACATCTCTTACGGGGGCAAGGGTCTGCACATACACACATGTCCACAGTCCCATTTGGCTGACTTTGGAAATATAATTTTCACGACATCTTTAAAATAGCATCCCAATTATAATTTCACTGTATTTTTGTATTTATTGGCTTTAAATTTTTTGTCCATTATATTTTGATTTTTTTCCTTTCTCTATTCCTCCTATATCTTCCTGCATCACCTACTCACTCAATTTCATGTTATCTCTCTCTCTCTCTCAAACACACACACTACACTACACACACACACACACACACACACACACACACATACACAAATGCCAAAACACAAACAAAAGCACAGATCATGGGCAACTACTCCTGAGCATGGAGTTTGCTGTGGCAAATGGTTGATATATTTATTATCACTCCATTGGAGAAAATGGATTGCTCCTCTCAGCAGTAATCAATTGAAAATAGCTTCTTGCACAGGGTGAACATTTGTGTCTACTTTCTCTTCTCTAAGGTTGGGATTTTGTGTAACTTGAACTTGTGGAGATTTATGCATGCTATTATAATTTCCATGAGTTCATCGGACCTGTTGTGTCTGGGAGATGCTGGATCCTTGAAGTCATCCACCACTTCTGGCTCTTTGAATCTTTCTGTCCCTGCTTCCATATAGATTCCCAAGGCTTGAGGAGAGGAGTTGTAAAAAGAAATTCCTATTTAAGGATGAGTGCATGAAAATCTCTCAGGTTTTACAAATTGTCTAATTGTAGGTCTGTGTCTTGATTATCTCCTACTATGAGAAGAAGAAGCTTCTCTGATTAGGGGTAAACAAATCTATGAGTATAACAATACACCCTTGTGTGTCATTTTTGCTATGTTACTATAGGAGAATAATGGTGGAAATTTTCCCCCTAGGATCCACGATTTAGCTAGGCTCTGGTTCTTGGTCTCTTTAGCAGCATCAAATATGAGTTTTATCTCTTGGAATAAGTCTTAATCCCAATTAAATAGCGCTTTCATTACTCCAATAACATTTGTGCCATTATTGAACCAATATATCTTTATCAATGTGTAGGTTGCAAGGTTTATTATAACTTGTATACATTGATGGATACTTTCTCCTTTAGTAACACAAATAGTGCCTTTGAGCACCATGATTGCTATTCAGTATGGGTGATGCTTCTCCTTGGGCACCCGGTAGATTTCTCTATGTTTCATGACATAGAGATATTGTTGAGGGAGCTCCTTCTGCTCCTTCAGCCAATAGCTGCTGAGATATTAGCCCATTGGGGCATGGTCTCTCTCTCTTTAAAAAAAAAGCAGCAACTGCCCTCCGCTCATTTTCTTGCTTCCGGCTCCACTTCTGGCTCCTAGACTCCCTTACTGATTGCGCAGAGGGCTGTTTTCTGGGACGCGGTGATCTGTAAGTTTTTCCCCTTTGAATAAATAACCATTCTATTAATCATAATTCCAAACTGGTGTGGCATTGTTTGTGACTTACCCCTTCAAGATATCTCATATGTGTTGTTTTTAGCAATACAATCTTATAATCAGGCTATGGAGGACAACATTTGTCTTGGTCATTCTGGTTAGAGAAAGATAAAGTCTCCAAGCAGCTTTACTTTGCATTTTCCTAATAGTTAAAGATGTTGGACATTTTAAAAATATCTCTTGATCTTTTGTATTTCATTTTTTGGAAGCTCTCTGTTTAATTCTATACTCCATTTTAAAATTGGGTTATGAATTTTCTTGATGATCAGTGTTTCTTTTATTTCAGTTGTTTGTATACTCTAGATATCAACCCTCTGTCAGATCTATATTTTCTAAAGATTTTTATACATTCTGTAGGCTGATACTTTGCTTGAATGATGGCATTCTTTACTTTTAGCGACATGAGGTGCTTTTTCCTAATTGTTGGTATTAATGCCTGAGATATTGGGCTTCCAATCCAAAAGTTCTACCTGTGCCAATGAATTCAGATGAATTACCTACTTCCTCATTTATTACATTAAGAGTCATTGATCCATCTGCAGCTGATTTTTGTGAAGGGTGAGAGATAGGATCTATTTTCACTCTTCAGTATGAACTTAGTCTGTTTTAACAAGACCATTCATGGAAGATATTATCTTTTGTACAATATCTGTTTTTGGCTTCTTTGACAAAATTCAGTTGTCAGTAAATGTGTACCATTATGTCTAGGTCTTTAATTTAATTTAATTGATCAGCCTGTCCAATTTTATACCAATATCATGCCATTTTTATTGCTATAGTTCTATAATGCAATTTGAAATCTCAGATGGTGGTAACTTCAGAATTATTTTATTATTCAGGATTGCTTTAACCTTTTTTGCTTTTCCATATGAAGCTCAAACCCCATCCTCTGATCCTCAAGGCACAGCTTTTAGTAACTCCAATCAGGAGGCTCTAGCAGGGAAGAGCAGCTGAAGGCCAGGACTCCAATTGGTCCCAACATCTTCCCCCAAAATTTTTTATAAAACAGAAAACCCTCTAGTCTTAAGTCATCTCAGAAAAATAAACCCTTACCCATCTTTGGGAGGCCCCTTCCCTGTCTTAGGCGGGCCCTCTTGTGTGGAAGTTGCCTGTCTATGGAGGAGTCTTCATTGTTTGTGCAGTATTTGCAGTGTTTGCAACCAAACTTAGGGTACATTCAAGTTACTTTCCAACAGGCTCAGAAGGACTTGCTAAGTGACCATATGCTGCATTCTCATGGGTTGTCTGATCTTACACAGAATTCAGAGATGAATGCCCATGGCAACAGGTGTTAAGTTACCAGAAATAGGGTTCCCAATCACCACTGGATCCAGCCTCCCATTTGGGCTATGGTATTCTACCAACCCTTTGGCTAAAACAGAGGTATCAACAATCACCTTCTTGAGTCACATGACCTTATTATCATCTTCTGATAGTGTCATAAAGGATGCTCTTATTGATGGCATTAACAAAAATGTTATAGTGGTAGAACCATTTTATTTTGAATGAATAGTGTGATTTTTCCCCAACATGTGAATTTATGTGATTAATTTGCTTTGAAAAATTATGTAAGATAGAGTATTATAAAATGTCATTAATTATTTAAATGATTTTGGGGAGCAACTCATATCCTTTAATAATTGACAGAATTATTTTCAATATGTTCTTTTAACAATAAGGCAATATCTTTTATTTTTCCCACACATGTGGTGACTTAGAATAAAGAAGTTCCAAAAGGAAAAAACCAGACAGAATTCATGATCTTCAGTTAGCATATGCAAAGAATCCATTATTATATGCAAATACATACATTCCTCTAGAGTTTGAACTTTTTTGCTTTAAACAAATATTCTTGGCTACCATTTTGTGTACCTGGATAATTTGCTTGGCAAAGATGCATGGATTATTCCGCATAGATTTATTTCTGTCCAGCCCTCAGCTTTATTTATCATACATTTCAGACTAGCAAGGTGCTAACTTTTTAGCCTTGTTGAACTCCTCTCTAGTACAACAACAAAAGGCTTTGCACTTTGTATTTCTCTTTGAATGTCTCTAAATCTGCTTGATGATAAGGTCTTTATTTTCATATCTGTTACTCCTATGCTTATGAGAGATTGTCATTTTAGTTTTCAGCTAATCTCTCTCTCTCTCTCTCTCTCTCTCTCTCTCTCTCTCTCTCTCTCTTTCTCACCTTAGGCTATTGGAGACCATTAAGTCAGGAAGTGTAGATCTTAAAAGGTCTCTGAAGGCAATGGTGTTGAATAAGCTGTTAAGCAAGAGAAATGGAAGATTTTTGTCATTCTGAGAAACAGCATTGATTGATATGAACTGGGCTCAGTATTGGTTTTAGGTAAACAAGACAAAGGCAAAAGATTGAGAGTAATTGTTGAAGCTAAGGTTTAGAAAAGGTGGTTTCAGGGAAAAAAATTGCCAACCAAATAACAAGGAACTTTGTTATTTCTCTATTGACTTTGCCTTCAGCTGAGTTCATGTTTAAAAAGATGTGAACAGAACCACTTCCTACACCAGCAGGTCATGTTCTTCACAAATGAGAGTTTCACTCCCTTCCCCCTTTCTATGGAAGGAAGAAAGCTTAACCTCACATCTTGCAGGGTGATAGCTATGGTAATGGAATGTACAAAAAACTAAAAAGAAAAAACTAAACTAAAAAAATAAAGCTATGAACACTGCAAAGTTTAATATCCCTGAGTATAAAGCTGTTACTTTTCCTGGTAGAAGACTAACTTATTTCTATAGAAGTCCAGAGAAAAGGTTTTGGAATAATAGAAAATACTTCTTTTATCGGTACAGAAAGTGTTGCTCTGTAGTTCGTAGAGACTTTTGTTATTATAAAAACACACAAAGACATTGGGTATAATTTGATCTCTGCTAGTATAATGGGTGGTTTTCCAAAAACCTTTAATTTGAGGAGATAAACGGAAGAGTAATATCTCAAGATCAAACGGCATTTTATAGGTATAGTTTGTACATGTCAATAAAACAATCAAATACTATTTTAAAAGTCAAAATTTAAAAGTGATCAAGTGTGGTTAGTTTTCATTCATTTCATGACGAAGTCAGCCTTCATACTGGGATTCCGACATAATCCTTCTCTGAGTGCAAGATGTCCTTCTTAGCCTGAGAAAACCTACTTGTTATGAATCATCAAATGTCAGGGAGGCCATTCTTCATATTGGAATGTGTTTTTTTTTTTTAAAAAAGGAATACTGGGAAGCTGCAACCTGTGAAGAAAAGATCCCTATTGCAGTCGTGATTCTTAATATCATGTTTTTTTTTTTTTTTTTGGTGTGGACTTGTTTGACACAACTGAACCTTTATTATTTCTCCAACAAACACTTGATTGGCACTTCCCCTGACTCCTCTTAGGAAAACATTCTTACATGGTGAAATTCATAGAAAAGTCAATCATTAATGCAACAGTTAAGTGTAATGCTTTTTAAGCATCCTATGACAACCACTTGAAATCATGACTGATAGCCTAAACATGGTTAGATTTCAGATCATCACTAGTTTATAATATCTTGTCTCTGATATCCCTAAATTGAGCAAGGATGATGAGCCAGGAAACTCTTTTCTTTCTTGAGGTCAGAGAAAGGACAAGCCCATGCCTCTGCATCTACCCTTAAATGCTTTCGGAATATTCTGAGGAGAAGCTGTAGTTAACCTACCCTATTTCCTAAGGCCTATCCCTTACTGCCTCTATTGCCAGATTCATTTTCTACCCCTTTCCTTCATGCTTCTTGGATTCCTTAGAGCGGTCTGCTCAAACCCAATGTTACATCCACTGAAGCTTAAATACTGCTTTGGCAGAATTCAATAATAAATTTATGGTTACTAAACAAATGTTTGTTTGATATTGCTAAGTTTTCTATAGCTGTTGGTAAAAAGAGTCATCTTTAGAGTCTACTTAATGTTACAGCTACGGTGGACTTTCTTCTATATTTAGTTTAAATATTACTAAGATACATAGTTTAATTCTCACTAAATTTGACAGAAGACAACACATAGGTTGTAGTCTCAGCTAAAATGGTATTTAATCATGATATTACGTGCTTGATAGCTAAGTGATCTTGAACAGGTCACTGATGCATTTATAATTGCATGCATCATTCTTCCTGGTATCTACCCACATATCCATGCACTCATAAAACTAGCACATTTAGTTGCAAATTTAATTTGTCAGGGCCCTCATGTTATTGCAAACAAACACACAGAAGAGTATTAAGTATCAAGTATTACCTACCAGATGGTTCATAAGGTAAAGTTTCCTACTCCTATTGTCAAGCTTGACTCTTTGAGTTTAAAGCCTGAGACTCACACAGTGAAAATGGAGCAGCAACTCTAGCAAGCAGTCTTCTGACCTCCACTAACAAGCTGTAGCATGTACACACATAAATAAATAAAGCAATTTACAAAGAAGAGTACTATGGACTAAATCATGACCTCTTATGTTAAAGGCCCTTTAAAGGTGGGGGTCATAATTTGATAGGATTAATGGCTTTATAAGAGCAAGAAGTGAAATTATTTCTTTCTCTCCCCATCATCTCTTTGTTTACCTTCCTCATTTTCCCTTCTTTTCTTTATCCTTTTTTCTTCTGCCTATCCCTGATCACTCTGATGAATATGTTTTATGAAGTCATCTCAAGAAGCTAGAAAGCGATACCTTGACATGATTTAGACCAGTGGGCTCCCACAGATCTCAATGAGGTAGTAGGCTCCTGAATTTTTGACAGGCATGTTACTCATCCTTTAACATACATATGTCTTACAAAATGAGTTGTTATGTCTTTGAAATCACCCCATCTGCATAATAGCATCAATAAATGGGATCATATGGTATATTGTAGACACACAAGTTGATCAAGGTCCCCCCAAACTAAATTCTAACATTATCCTAGAAAATTGGTAATTTCCTGAAGAACAAAAATAAATTTCATTGCAGTATTTATCAGCTTAAAGAACCTTTTCCCATGGTGTATTGTAAAACATAATGACAAGAAAGAGGTTACTAGATTAATACCCAAATTTTGATATGAAGAAAATATATTAACCTCTTCCAAGCAGCAAGATCTCATTTTGACTAGCAAGTATAATTGGAGACACCTGTCAACTGCCAGCAACCTACTGCCACTCTCCCAAACCCAGTCACATTTTGCACAAATCAGAAAGGTTGGTTGAATAAAGAGGTTAACATTTCCATTCTGGAGTCTTTACATCTGTGATTGCTCTATAATATCCCCATATTAAGGCATCAAATTTAGCTTAAGATTTTTCTAGGTTGACCCAATTTGTGTCTTATTAGTCTTCATGGAGCATAAGGTCCTTAAAACCCACATATAAGGGAGTTAGTGCAAAGTACAAGAATTCTGCTAGTTGTAAGTATATCTGCCACAATTCTACATCCTGGCACAGGGAACTAATCAAAACAGGTATAGAAGGGGTGAGGAGCGCCCAAGCAGAGATGAAGTGGGTAGAGAAAAGGCTAGAAAGGATATAAATTCTGTACTCATCATTGAGATTCTCAATTTTGAAAAATTTAGTAAGTATGATTATCAAGAAGGAAAGGCTGGAGACAATTAGACCAGACTTGAAGTGCATGCATTCAAGTGAAATTTCCCTTTTCCCTAGAAAAAATATCAGTCTTGACATTTCACATAATTAGATAAGGCTTAAGTTGTCAAGAATTATATATAATCCCTTTTACTAAAAGTTGCATGCATATCAAGGTAGATATGGTCTAGAAAAATAATCTCAAGAATTTCTGTCATACAGAGAATAATCTTCTGTCCCACATACTAAAACTAGAAGTTAAGAAAGCAAATAAGAAGTTTTACAACTGCATTTAAACTAAGTAGCATAATACTAGAAAATACAGGAATCAAAGATGTTTCAAGTAGATGCAAATATATATTAAATTTCAAGAAAGCATAGTCAAATTTGGAAGGTATAACTAAAGCAGTTATAAGAAGAAAAATTATAGCTCTACATGTGTAACTTTGAAAATAAAAGAATCTAAAAACAGTAACTATAACATCTGTTTGAAAAATTAGTAAACAATGGAAAACTAGTCCAAAATCTGCAGAGAAGATAAATAAAATCTAAGAACAATACAATACAGGGAAACTGTAAAACAATACTTTCATAGTAATAAAACTCAGCCAGTTGACCAAGAGCAAAACAAAATAAAAGGGAAAGGAGACAAGTTATCAATATCACAAATAGACCTGAAACTTTGTACAGATGCCATAGCTGATGAAGGTCAATAAGGGCTACTATAGTCAATTTTATATAAAATATGGCAATTTATGTGAAATGAACCAATTATACAAGAAACTTAAGTCACCACAATATCTAGTGCTGAAGTTGAAATTTGAATAATCTTATAACTACTAAAGGAATCAAATTCACATTTTAAAATTTTCCCAATGAAAATTTCATTCCCATTTTGTTTCTCTGGAGAAAAAAAACAGAAAAAATTAATTCTTAATATATGCAATGTAATCTAAGAAAAGGAGATGTGGGTTCATTTTATAAAGTAAGTGTTAAACCAATATCAAAACCAGACAAAATAATAGAAGAATAAAAATGCAGAAATATCATAAATACAAACAGAGATTGCTCATTCCTTAAAGAAAACACAATAATGCACATAATCCTGACTCCTTGTGTTTTTCTTTATGTGACATTTTTTGCTCTATTACTTTTTAATATTTATTTTATTATCATTGCTCCTTTAATCTATGACTGTCAGTACTCTTTTTCACTCTCCAAAGCCTAGGTACATTTTCAAACACACTGTGTCTCGTTTAGATGTCCTTTATGTCTGAATCTGCCTTATAGTGTATCTAAAATCCTTTTCTAAAAAGGAGCATTTTAAAATAGTAAGCAGTGTGTTTGTGGTGATCCTGGATGCTGACTCCACCTCTCTCAGCTTTTTAACATGGTGGAGGTAATTCACTGACAGGTCTGGGACCAGCAGGTGGGAGCTGTGCTCACTACTTCAACCCTCAGAAGCAGTTGGCCCATGCCACCACCAAGTAACTTGCAGCACATTGCGCACAAACCCTATTCAAGTGCTTGGCCTCCTGGAAGAGCCAGAGCTGTTTATGCTAGCAGCTAGAAACTGTCTCTCAAAAAAGCTGTGCAGGTTTTGCTGCTAATGCTGAGTCAGGAAGCCTTCCCTTAAAGGGGGCAAGCCTCTGCTTGCCACCAGCAAAGAGAGCCTTTCTGAAAAAACAAAATGTGGTTGCCCAGAAGCTTTGCTTGACTCCTGTTTTGGGGGATCTAGAATCCCTCTTCTTTCTTCTTAAGGTTTTGTAGGTCTTATATGGATTCATGGCTCACATTGGACACCATTATGTAAATGGAGATGCTACCTCATTTCCTGGCTGCCCAGACTCAAATAATCACACAGAAACTATATTAATTATAGCAATATTTGGTCTATTAGCTCAGACTGCTTATTAACTAAGCTTTACCTATTAAATTAACCCATTTCTATTTATCTATGTATCACCATGAGGCTGTGGCCTACTGGTAAGATTTGTGTGGCGTCTTTCCCTTTCAGCAGCCACATGGTGTCTCTTTGACTCTGCCTGCTCTCTCTCTATATATCTCTCTTCAGATTTCCCACCTGGCTTTACTATGCCAAGCCATTGGCTGAAACAGCCAGTTTATCTATCTATCTATCTATCTATCTATCTATCTATCTATCTATCTATCTATCTATCAAAACAACACATATACAGAAGGATTTCCCACATCACATAAATGTAGGTATAAAAACTCCTAAAACATTATAGCAAATAGAATTTAGTAAAGTACAAAAATAATTTTATGACATGATCAAGTGGAGTTTATTCTTAAGGTGAAAGCTGATTTAATACTTGATAATTAACTCCTGTTGCTCAATATGTTAAAACATTGAAGAAAAATTATGTGACCCTATTAATTAATGAAGAAAATAGTTGAAGGTGTCCAATACTCATTTACGATAAAATTCTCCATAACTTATACATGAAAATTTGCTCAAGTTGATAAATGATGTCTACAAAAATATACAAGTAATAATAAAGTATTATTTTCTTCCAAAATCAGAAATAATGAAGAATGTCTTTACTCACCACTGAAGTCAGTGTATTGCTGGAATGTGTAATCAGTACAATAAAGCACCGGAAACAAGTAAATTGTACATCGTTTAAAAAGAAATGAATATAACTGCTTGTACTTACTATAGGCTGTGCACAAAATTTTAAGGTAGCATAAATAGTTTCAATAATAAGGAAATTCAATAATATTTGTATATAGAGGATAATATTTACGGTTTATAAATTTAATAACTATAAATTATTAATTCCTTGGCATAAATTGAGTATATGTAAAGTTCTTATTGATGAAAACTGTAACACAAATGAAAATGATCAAAGATCAAAATCGAGAGCTATGCCTTGCTTGTTCCTGATAACTATGTTCCCATCAGACATAGATAGCATCCCCTTTCAAGTTGATATGTAGGCCTTATGAAATTCGTACTAAATTCCCATCAAACAGTCACAGTAGTAAAAACCGTGATGGAAGGATATTGGTGTGAAAATAAATTAAATTACCACAGAGGACTCAGAAATAGACCCAGAAAAGTGAGCATGACAAATTCTCAACAAAGTTCCAGTGAAATTTAACAGAGGAAAGATTAACATTTAAAAACAGTGCCAGAGTAACTATACATCAATAAAATGACCTTAAACTTAGGTTCACATACAAAAGTACCCCCAAATGAATTGCAGGCACACAGGAAAGATGTAAAATTTTAGAAGAATTGGGAAACTGGCAGCAGACACAAGCTAAGAGGTCTTATATATTATACCAAAAAAGTTGATCTATAAAAGTAATGATTACCAAAGTGAACACCACCAAAATTAAAAATACTTTGCCCTTTGAAACCATGTTTGTTTCAAAGAATGGAAAACATATTGGTAGTATTCTCAATCAGTGGATTGAGAACCAGTTTTTAATATTTGTTAAGAACTGTCAAAGCTCAACAGTAAAATGTGTATGAATTAATAAAGTAATTAGAACACTATTTTAAAAAACAACCAGAGAAAATAATTCGATCAGTCATGGAGAGGCATTTACTAAAGAATAGATGTAAGAAGGAAACAGAACACAGAAGGATATTTAGATGAAAGCATAATGGCATGTCCACCCAAGAAACTTCTTTTTATACTTAGCTATAACTCCAAAGGAATTAGAAAAAGATAATTAATGAAATAAATCATAACTGATTCCTTCCATGTTTGTACACTCATGGTATATATTTCCTGAGGAATTCCAGTATAATTTAACAATTATGGGAATGGAAGATGTTAAAATGATTTTCATCCTATGGAATACTATATCCCACTATGACATTATATATTATATGAATACATGTTTAATTCTAATAATATATAAGAATATATACATTCTTTGATTTATATATGTAATATTTATAGAAAGAGAGAGAGACTGAGAGATACTTTGGGCTTTACAAAGCATCGATGGTTTATCAGGATGAGTATATCATCATGAAGTGTTTATGTGAATTGCTTGGCTGTTCAAAAGTAACAATATAGAACTATCTTGACTTTTCTAAGTCTAGACTCTGGATTCATTCTATCCTAAAAAATCAAGAAGGACATATTAATGATATTGGAATGTCCTTTGGAAAGCTAAGTCATAGTTATATCAAGGGGAATGAAGAGCTTGCCTGTGTACACTTGGGTCTGGAATTTTCAGGAATGCTTACTTCCCCACAACTCACAACCCTCATTCACTCTGAACTCACACCTACATGAGTTCTCATGTATCCAGCTTCAAAAGAACCATTATTCGTTATCTATTTAAAATTATTTTAAGCCAGTAGTAGTAGCACACACCTTTAATCCTAGTGCTCCAGAGAGAGACAGTGGAAGGTAATGGATCTCAGTGCGTTCAAGGCCAGCCTGGTTTACAGAACCAGTTATATGGCAGCCAAGGCTATAAGTAAATGAAACCCTATTTCAAAACAAAACAAAGAAACAAAAAATTAATTGCATTTATTTTTTAAATGTATGTGTGTGCATGCGAGTGATGCACCCATGTCATGACTGCTTATAAAGGTCCTGCATGGGTCCAAAGCATCACAGTCAAGCTGAGAAACAAATGCTTTTAACCAGTGGAGCCAAAGTGACGGCTTTCACTCATTCATTCATTAAAGTATAATGCATCTTTCCCTCACCTCCTTTCTCCTCCTTGTGTCCCTTACACTTGCTCCCAAATTTATGGTCTCCTTTTCTTTAAGCATAGCTGTACCACCCACATATATGGTACACATATATAATACTTGTTGCATATAAAATAATAAATATACAAATATAACCTGATGATCCCATTTCTTTATGGTCATTACTTCCCTCATGTATCATCTATTCAAAAAATATATCTTTTAATTAGATTAGCTATATTTTAAGCATTGAGTTGTAGAACTTTACATATGTTATGAAGATGACTTGATGGCCAGATATAAATATCTTTGCCTCTATGTAAATGAAACAATACTGTGTGTACTACTTTGCATCTGGAGACTTATTCAGTGTATATGTTGTAAGATTTACCCAGGAATATCACATAACCATAACTTACTCCTTTTATTTCTTTATCGCTGAATAACATATTAGGCTAAATACACCACAGCTTGTTTACTAAATCAAATCCTCAAGGACATGTGATGTGAGTTGTTTTGGATTTTCACTTTTAGTTAAATTACTTTGAGTACTTGAATGCAAATGTCTTAAGAGAATATTTTTACAGTTCTATTCAATGAACACTTAGAAATAGAGGGCTATTTTTAAATGCCACATGTGCACTTTATCTTTCAGAAATGTCAATTTCTGAAAGGTTAGGTATTTATTGATTGATTTCAGATAAGGGAATAGTTTTGTTACCTATTACTGTATCTGTGCTAAACATGAGCGTTCCTGGATAAATCTTGAGGTCTCATATCTTCATGCCAGTGCTGTGCTGTCATCAATGCTGATAACACACAGAGAATTTTCAAATGAGAAAAGCTCTCTTTCTAAGTCTGTTTGATTATGCTATTGTTTTGCACTCCAGTGTGTAGCACGTATCATTTACTGTATTTTAGCAAAGTGTAATATGGTTCTAGCTCTACTGAGGTTATGTTGGCTCTAGACGAATAAGAGTAGGAAGTAAAACCTTAGTGATACAGCATTGTCTGATGAAAAATAGACTTACCATTTATTCTGATCAACTTACCTGCAGTCCAGTAAAATCACTTCTTAGTTTCCTTTGCCATTTTTTGGATCTTTTGGGCATTTATTTGACCTTGTCAAATGTTGATTGAGACAACTATATGGGCTAATCCCTATAGCAAAATGGTGGAAAGAGAAAAATAAATTTTGAAATATTCAATTAGAAATAAATGAATAAAATGCCCTTATTTATAGATGATAGATGATACAGTTCTCTGTGTTGGATGTCCTAAGAACCCACAAAACTACTCCAAGAGCCAGTAAATGAGTTTTATTCAATAGTAAGAAACAAGAATAATGAATGAAAAAACTGAATAAGACAATGAAAAATGAACAAATCGTACACAAGAATAAGATTCTGTAAACTGCCTCTGTACGATTTGGTACAGGATATTTGGGAAGGATTCAATGACTGCTTAAACTTTCACTTCTGTGCTTGGTTCATGTTCATGTCACTTCAGGACCCTTGAGAGAAAGACACACAGTGGAGTTTTATTCCTATATAAGAAAAAAATGATTAGATCATCAACAAAAGTAGAACAGGAAGTCAATTTGTGAAGTGAAGTGCGTCAGGCTCAGAAAGACAAATATCATATTTTTCTAATATCTATAACCTGGATTTGAATTTATAATAAGTGTTTTGTGTGTGAGTGTGTGTGTGTGTGTGTGTGTGAGCGTGTGTTTATGTATGCATGCATGCACAAACATGAACACATGCACATATGCGAGACAAAACTAGAAAGGGGACTGTGAAAGGGTCAAAAGTGATCTCATCTTAAGAATGGAAAGGAATGGGATATACATAACATGGAAGTAGAAGGGGAAAACATGGAGGAGGAAGAGGCCTGTTAAGAGGAAGATGCGTGATAGGGGAGGGGCATAAGAGAAGGTGATGAATTATAACCAAGCTTGGATGATGGCATTGAAAAGAATCCGATTACTCTGTATGATATCTTGAAAATCAATTAGAAAATGACTTGAAATTTTATCAATCAACAATGCAGAGTTCCATAAGTAGGTAAAATTACACAATTTATAGATTCACTGGTTATGATTTATTGGATTGGGGCTATGCTAACTCTGTGGAATAGAGATCAGATCTATCAGTGAATCAGTTAACAAAATGAGAGAGGCAATGAGCCAGTAGACCTTACAAAGGGCCATCTTGTGGTGGGCATGTCTTGAGGACGACATCTTGGTATGATTTCTAGGTAGGGGAAGGAAGAAGCATGTCAAAGATACTTCTACATAGCTGGTCATGCATGTTTGTCCAATATTTCATGCTTAGGGGAGTACATTTTCTTCATTAATATAATGGAATATATAATCCCAATATTTATGAAACTCTCCATGCAATCAAATGTAAATTTGTGTTAAAGTAGCATATAAAATATAAAACTTTAATATTTCTAATATCCATGTTAGCAGAGTAGTAACTTCATTAATAATCAGAGAAGCAAATTAACAATCTATTCAATATACTAGAAAACAAGTCTCATAATATCTGTGTAGTTCAATTCTGAAAACTACTTTAACAATTTTATCAATAACAGACTGAATCAAAAAATGAATCCAAGTTTTCTTAATTAAATGCTAAACAAAGCTTATTAAAATTATGATTGATGAATTTTCTAACTTTTAAAGAAAGCAAGACAGAGTATAAATTGACAATTTGGCCATCTCAGTAAAGAATCAAATATGATTGACTTAGTATAGCTCTCACCTTGCAGGATAGAACAAGGGCTGTGGGGGTTCCCAGTCCTCCCTTTCTGCTGTGCATCGCGCCCTGGTGTCTGTGCTCTGTGCGCTGGCACCCAGCTCGCCAGCTTCGGGAAAGGGGGCTGGAGATTAAAATTACACAGACACAAACAGACAGAGAGACAGCGACATGGGTCATCCTTCAATTCCCCAAGAATGCCCCCTTTATTGTGTCCAGGGGCAGATTATATAGAGATAGCCACGCCCCAACCAAACCCACCAGAAACCACTCTCCTGCCATCAGGAACTCCTGAAGGTCTCGTGCTCAGGGCAGCTGTAGGCTCTCAGATCAAGGGAAAACAAGTTGCTTACAAGAAATTCAGGATCTGGGGTCTCACTGCTCCCAACACCTTTCAGTCTGAATGGAGCCTTACTGGAGGTAAAACAATCTATAAGGTACAACAGGAGGATTAGTGTCGGGCCAGTAGATGTTCCAATTCAAAGCACAGAAGTGTTTCAGAGCCTACACACTAGGCACATCATTTGACATGGATACATGTTTACATTTTCTACTTAAAATTTCCAATATGAAGTTCAATCTGTAGCCTTTCAGCTTGTCAATAGTATTTTCCAGATAGATAGTTTTCTGATGTATACCCCAAACCATGACTATAAACCTAGGTCTGTCATCATCTTGGGCCTTAAGTTCCATTTGATTATTGGCTATTCCCTGTGTAGTAGTCAGGATTCTCAAAAAGAAGAAGGAGGAGGAGGAAGAGGAAGAGGAGGAGGACAAGAAGAAAAAGAAAACAACAACAACAAAACAAAACCAGAATGACTCTAAATGATAGAATCACTATACATTGCCAGGGGAATCAATGGGATTAGATTACTCAATGAAATCTGAGTAGCTCAACAATGTTTGTCTAACACTGGAGTGGCAAAGGACCTGATAGCTGATCAGTCCCTAAGGATGGATGTCTTGGTGGTCCCAAACTGGTAATGAAAACCAAGATGGTACCAAGAAAGTTCCAATTCTTCAGTCTATGTTGGAAGGCAGAGTTCTAATACCACAGAAGAAAATGGCAATAGTCATAATACCTGTCTATATACTAGGTAAAATTTTTCCAGTGATTCTGCTTTTGGGTCATCCATGATTCTGCTACTTATTCTTTGCAAGTAAGCCCAATAATCTCATTTGTTCTGTGGGGTGTACATTGGTGTAATCATTGTTTGTCAATAGTACCTTTAGGTGAGGGAACATACATCATTCTGATTTCCAGGAAAGGAAGTTTAGCAAAACAGGGGAGTGTGCCCCTCATACTTTTGTAATGTTAAACATTTAAGACTCACCAAAACCAGTTTTACCCTTGGTAGAAGCTTGTTAAGTAGGAAGGCTCCATGAGCAACATGAAGGCTAATATGTGAGAGAAACAAAGAAAGAGAGCTGTGAGAAGGATCAGAGATTGCTGACGACGGGTACCACATGTCTGGGAGTGTTAAATTTTCTTGACAGAAATGGGAGTTCTTTCTTTGCCATTATTTTCTTTGCAGCAGTCACAAAGTTCTGGATGAGTGGGAACTGGCCCTATTTACACATAACAAAGATCTATTTATACGTAGCCACTTTAGAGACTATTGGGGGTGTCCTACGATGTCCGGGCTGCAGATGAGTTCTCCAGGATTACTTCTAGCAAATAATCAAATATTTCATAGACTTCACCACCCCCCAAGTGCTTAGAAAGTTCTCTTTAAAAAAAGAATATATAAGATAAAATTCAAAGCAAAGGAAGGAAGGGAAGTAGAATTTGGACTTTGTGTGTGTTTTTGCCTGTGTCCTTTTCACCTAAGCATTCTAGATAAAAATCCTGGAATCCATTCTGTCTTCTTTTGTTGTTGTTATTCAGATAGTCAACACTCCAGGAGACAACTGAATTCTAGGCCGTGTCCTCCTGTGGACTCTGATAGAGCCATAGGAAATTTGCCATTGTCAGTATGTCGACATGTACATATTTAAATACATCGGAAAGCATGCCTACTTGTTTTTTAAAATTTTTATTTGACTTTGTTTTTATTAATTAATCAATTAATTAATATTTCCCAGACAGATGACAGCTTCCCCTCTCTCCCTGTTCTTCTCCCATTCTCTTCCCTCCCTCACCCATCCCTTTTCCCTTTCCTTCAGAAAAGTACAGGTCTTCTTTCTGTTGATAGTAACTCACCATAGTACATCAAGCTGCGGCAGGACGATGCACCTTCTCTCCTATTAAGGCTGGAAAAGGCAACTCAACTGGAGGAAAGGATCTCCAAAACAAGCAAAAGAGTCAGGGATAGCCCAAGCTTTCTCTGCCAGGAGTGCCACAAGAAGACCGAGTCACACAGTACAACAGAAGTACAAAGGGCCCAGGTTGGTCCTATGCAAGTTCTCTGCTTGGTGGACCAGTCTCTACAAGCTCCCATGAGCCCATATTAGATGACACAGTACTTTTACTCATGGTGTCCTAGGCCCCTCTGGATCCCATAATCCTTCCTCCCCCTCTTTCACAGGATTTCCAGAAGTCTGTGTTATGTTTGGCTGTGGATCTCTGCATCTGTTTTTATCAGTTGTTGGGTGAAGCATCTCTGATGACATTTGGGCTAGGCAATGAATTATGAATATAGCAGAATACAATTAGGAATTACTTCATTGATATTTTTTTTCTTTTTTGTCAGTCAATGTTCGTTCTATTCTAGGTCTCTGGACTGGCAACCTCTAGATCCTGGCCTTCCAGGAATTGTTAGGGGTTGGCTGTCTCTCATAGAATGGGTCTCAAGCTGAACTAAACACTGGATGACCACGCTGATCATTTCTATGTCACCTCTGTCCCTGTATATCTTCTAGGCAGAGCAAATTGTACATTAGAGGTTATGTGGCTGGGTTGGGATGGCAACCGTTCCACTGGAAGTCTTGCCTGGTTACAGGAGATGGCTGGTTCAGGTTCCGTATCCCCTACTGCTAGGAGTCTTAGTGTCACCTTCATAGATTCCTTGGAATTTCCATAGCCCTAGGCGTCTAGCTCATCTTAGTTGTCATTCCCAGTACTATCTTTTCCGTCTTCTCTAACCAGATCCCTCTGTTCCCATATACACTACCTATCCAGATCTCTACCCTAACCACTTGTGATCTCTATTTTATTTTTCCTTCACAGTGAGATTTATGTATTTACCCTTTAACCTTCCTTATTACTTGTCTTCCTTAGGTCTGTAGATTGTAGTGCGATGATCTTTTACTTTACATGTTATATTCATCTATATTTAAGTACATAAGATGTTTGTCTTTCTGGGTCTCGGTTATCTTACTCTAGAAGATCATTTCTCTTTCCATCTATTTTCCTGCAAATTTCACGATGTCATTGTTTTCAACAGATGAGTAATACTCCATTGTGTATATGTACCACATTTTTCTTTACCTCTTCTTCAATTGAGTGGATTTATCCATTTTTCAGTTGAATTGGCCTAGGTCATTTGCAGTTTCTGGTTATTACAAATAAAGCTACTATGAACACTGTTGAGCATGTGTCCTTATGGTATGCTAGAGCATTTTTTTTGGTATCATTTGATATTCTTACCATTGAACCTCACTTAGCATTGACTATTTTCAGATTTTAAAGTATGTTGCTATTTATTATTTCTGTGTGGGTGTATATATGGTGTATGTGTGGTATATATGTCTGCACCTGTGTGTGTGTGGACCACAGCTTGACATTGAGTGTCTTCCTCTATTTCTTTCTACCTAACTTTTTGAGAAAAGATCAATATTAAGCCTGGAGCTCACTGAGCTAGATTGGCCAGAGAGCTGCAGGACCCCTCCAATCTGTTCTCTTCCCCTACCCTCAGCGCTGATGTTACTGATCCAAGTGGCCAAACAAAATTTGGCTTTCAGGACTTTTTATAAATGCTGCGGACCTGATCTCAGGTACTCATGCTTGCACAACTAATGCTTTACCAATTAAGCCAGTCCTCCAACCCCTTTATTTATTATATCTGGTGTTTAAAACCAATAACGGATGCTGAAAATCTTGCTTAATTACTCATGTATCAAACAGCCTCTTAGGATCTACTGACATTTAGCAGTTCTTCTTAAATATGAAACATATATTTGAACCATTGTTACAGTATGTTATAATATCTGTTTTCTGGTTCTGTATACTCATAAGTTTCTGTTATTCAAGATTTTTGTTTGTATCTATATTTAGATTGGGCTAAAAGATAAATATTAGTAGCATTTTCAAAAGACTTAAGAGAACATTTCTCTTTAAGAAAAGGAAGGGCAAAAAATTAATAAATGGTAACAGCTGAGAAAAATGATCTATCTTTTCATATTAAGTGGTAACATTCAACAAAAGAACCCCTTCAAACACAAATCAGAGCCTTCTGGTTATGTACTGTTTGGATGAGTAGCAGGTAACTGTTTATGTGTTTGTTGAGATCTGAAAATAGACTGAACTTTCTGTGCTGTACTATAGTTATAGGATTAGCCTTGCTTTCTCTGATGAGAACAAGAACAAAAGTCATGTTTTGCCCATGTGGCACTGACTAAGAGGCAGAGGGAGGAGAGAGAGAGTCTCAAGTGGGGCAGATGCACCTGTCTGCCTCCTGAGTGTACTTCTTCCCTCTACATGAGCTTGTCATGATCCATCTCATCACGGACTCAGCTGATGGGGAAAGGCTGGCAGGTGGTGAACCATGTTAAGTGGGGGCACCTTTCCATACCACGGCCATTCACCTTGCAGCACATTCACCTCATCTGGGAAATCAACTGTGGTAGGAACAATTCCTGGCATTCAAAGGAGTTTTCTCCCCAAAGTTTCCCTTCATTTCTGTGATACTATTCCAAAAATTTAGGTAGTAAAAATAAAAACAAAATAGGGAATTCTTACATAAACTCTCACATCAAAGTGTTTAGGTGTGAATAATTTTTTTTTTTTTTGGTTTTTCGAGACAGGGTTTCTCTGTGGCTTTGGAGCCTGTCCTGGAACCAGCTCTGTAGACCAGGCTGGTCTCGAACTCACAGAGATAAGCCTGCCTCTGCCTCCCGAGTGCTGGGATTAAAGGTGTGCGCCACCATCGCCTGGCTCTGTGAATAATTTGAACACTGAGAAATAGTAATGATCTTATTTCACCAACATCCATCAGGGGCTTCCAGATTACTCATAGAAAAAAAATAGTCTTTGAACATTTTATATTTGCATTCCGGGTTTCTAGAAATAGTGATTGTATTACACATCTGTGAATTCTTTATATCATTGTCACTTAGCTTGGTGGTTATAAGCAAGAATTTCAGGTACATTACTACTGTTCTTTCAAAAGTTGATGCCCACTGGACTACTCATTTCATCATCCTTAGTAAGCTATTCCCACCAACCCTTTTTTGTTCTATACAAAATTCAATACTAATATTATAATAGAAAATTAATCAAGAAGTGTGTGTTTAATTTAATGAAAACTCTCATTCAACAATTTTTCCAATTATTTATTTATTTGCTTACTTACTTATTTTTAATTTCTTAAAGTACAAGTAGTAGCTGCCCTGAGCTTCACCTGGGATTAAGGCCTTTCTGGATTTCTGGATCTCTAGCTAACAATCTTGTACTTCTAAGAAAAGATCCAGGTTACTCCATGGCAAGGAGAAAGTATGTGAAGGCTGCTGGGGATGCAGTTCAACAGGCTTACTTACCAATCTGTGAAACAACGGGAGTTACAAAACCATTGCTTCTAACACGGTGCTGTAATGGCATGAATGTTATAGGGGGAAACAACTACTTTCTGATTAGACTTAAACACTCCTCCACAGGAAGAAATGGGTGCCAAATTGACTGCAAAGCTGGTCAAGAACACATGTCTGGATGCTCCCACTACCCAAGAAAGAACCTATTTCATATAGCATCAACTGTCCTCAAATTAACTCTGTACCCACAGATTAGTGCAGCTATTAGACCTCACCAGCAAAGGTTCTATGTACAGTGGGTGGTGACCGATTAAGAAATCCATAACTGGACAAGTGTGGAGAATTCGTATCAGTGGAGTGCTTAGCCACAAAGAGAATATCTGTATCACATCACACCTCTTTCCTCCACAAGACTCTGAGACCATCACAGAAGATGAGCAGAAAAACTGTAGGACCCAGAAGTCATGAAGAACTGGGCCAAAACAATGCCTTCTTGACATATGACAGCTAATGTATGAATTCACAGTAAGCTGTGACTGCCTGTGATGAAGCCAAGCTAGCATTCTGTCAAGGAGGGTGAAGAGGCCCTGGTTTTGTTCCAGGGTTTAAGACATGGTTTGCTGGGTGGGTAGACAGCACTGGAATTAATGATTTTAACAAAAACTTTTAAAAGTGAAGTCAGAACATTGTAAAGAAAAGGAGCCCTGGACTGAGAGACAATAGAATAAGGACTAACACCAGTGCTCAGTACAAATTTACAGTGGAATGATCAATCAATCAATGAATAAGCACAGTTACTTGTTTGTTTTATTGCCTTAATATCAATCAATACCATGGAAATTAACCTGGTGTCTGGTACACAGCAGGGATGCTTTGGGATTCCTCACAGTGCAGCCCCTGTGTTTGAGGAGGAAATTTCCTATGAACAAAGCAGAGGGTACAATGCTAGTGACCCAGGCTCAAGCAGTTCCACAATGTCACACAATTGGTCAAAGTAGAAGCATCTCTGAGAAAAGGGTCGTAGATTCTACTTGTTGGTGAGTTATAGGTTTCTAGAGGTCCTTAGAATATAGGAAATACCACTGAAAATATAGGGTAGCAGATATTGACGAGGTTAACACTAGACAACAATAGTTGTGATTCCTATTCAGAACCTTGATGACAAAACACCTATGGGCTTTATCGCATTGTTATCAACAGCTAGGGCTATAGTTCTGAAAAGAAAACACTGCAAAGTTGATTCAAAGTTAATTTTTCGTTCTCTCAGATTGCTTGACCATTTATAGCAAGTATCTTTGTAAACTCTGATTCCAGCTTTTGGCTAGCTTCTCCATGGTAAAATTACAACACTAATGAAGTCTACTTTAGGACACATGAAAAATATTCTTGAGCAATTTCTTTAGCTAACAAAAATAGTTTTGAACATTTGTGACCTAGGACAATTCAATAATCTCTTGGTATAGGATTTTTAATTTTTTTTCTCTTCAAGCAATTACATTTTATGCTGTTTCAAATGAAATGCTCAGAATTCAAAGGAGAGTTTGTCCCATTTGTATCACCTCAATGCCACCAGTGTCAGGAAATAATACCACAGTCTGTCTCAGTCAGACCTCTTCATTGCCTGCAATAAGAGTCAATGTGAGTTGGTCAGACATTGAAGGCATCTTTCAAAAATGCTGGGCAGTTACAGCATATCTGAGACAGTTATTGAATCAAGCTGGGAAAACATTAAAAATAATGTATAGCCATAATTAACCATCACCTTGAAACCAGTGTGAAGAGGAAACTGTAACTATTTCTTTTTGAAATTTATTTATTAATATGTACACAATGTTCTTCCTACATGGATGCCTGCACACCAGAAAAAGACACTAGATCTCATTGTAGATGGTTATGAACTGCCATATGGATGCTGGGGATTGAACTCAGACCTCTGAAAGTGCAACCAGAGCTTTTAACCTCTGAGCATCTCTCCAGTCCCAACTGTAACTATTTCTGTTGAGTCACTGCATCATTGGCACCAAGCATCCTTCTACCTTTAACAGCGTTTGTCTTGTAAAAATGTATGCTGCTGCTATTGTAATCACAACAGAGTTTCTATGTTCCCAGCTGTGAAGTAGAGAATAATAACAAAGCATTTCATTTGTAAAGTTTAGACCACATGAGAAGTGGGTAATCAAACAAATGGCTTCCTCCCAGGTTTTTGTTTGTTTTTGTTTGTTTGTTTTTGACAAAGGGGTGCCATTTATAGTCAGTTTATCAGGGAAAACAAAACAAATATAAAACCCAGACCGTGGTTCATAACCACTTGTTTGTTCTGAGATATGTTATTTGGGACCAGTGTATCAGTCAGAATGAACTAGCTAATGTGGCAGTAACAAGCACTTTAATCAAAACTGATGATTTGTTGTTCATTCTAATGATACTAAGCTTAGATTAAGTTATAGGCTCTCTGGCAATATTTGAAAAGTATGGGATCTGATGGCAGAAGTAAAAGGTAATTAGTGAGTTGTGCACTGTCTTATAAAGCCTTTTTCACAATTTTTATTTATTTTTTTTAAACAGGAAGTTATAGCATCATATCTATTATGGAGGTGTGACACTGTAACCTGGGAGTTCTGGGAGGGTGATTGGCATGGCAGTATGGAGACTGAGCATGCCCCTGTAGAGAGACAAGAATGACCTTTCATCTCTTACAGCATGCCTTTCTCTCATGTTTGTCTTAGCACTGAATCTGGGGGCGCTTAAGTTCTCAGCCAGCTTTTATGTAGTTCAGTGGCCGAGGACCTGTGAGGACCTGGAAGAAACCCCCGAGCCACCAGAACAAATACAGTTTAAAACATTAACCTTTTTTGAAAATTTAAAAATGTAGCGTTTCTTTTCTGCCTATTATTTTTGACAATTCAATGCATGCATTTTTATTTTATATATATTTACTCCTTTATACTTTCTTAAAAAATAGTTTCAAGAAGGCAGAAAGCCGGGCGGTGGTGGCACACGCCTTTAATCCCAGCACTTGGGAGGCAGAGACAGGGGGATCTCTGTGAGTTCGAGACCAGCCTGGTCTACAAGAGCTAGTTCCAGGACAGGCTCCAAAACCACAGAGAAACCCTGTCTCGAAAACCAAAAAAAAAAAAAAAAAAAAAAAGGAAAAAAAACACACCCTGAACCTAAAGCTGAAAGAATGAGAAATGAATCGGGAAGTGAGCCTAACAATTACACATCACCCCTTCTTACTACCAACCTCCAGCTACATATCCTCTAGACGACATCTTTTTGAGAATCAACTCGAAGTCCTATTCCAGGAATCAAGGTCTCATGTTTCTTTTCTAGGGGAAGGGGTAATACATGACTATTATGAATTCAGTCATGTACTGGGGAGACCAAAATATCAATATCTAACGGGATCCAAGGGCAACATGATTGCAACCTAAATGTCCTATTCAGAAAGGCAAAAATAATGGTGACAAACATATTTTCACATTCTGCTGGGAAGGCATCTTTCAGTGGCATACTGGATATGGTTATCACCCAAACCTGTTTTCTTTTTTCATGATACTCCGTGCACTATGATGTCACAGCTGGGTTTCTTTTATTTTTATTTTCTTTGAAGAGGATATTGGGGTACATGGCCTTCTTGGAATCTCACCAACCTTCTTGGCTTACTTCTCACTCATGATGCCAAAGCTGCTTTTTTGTACTTAAAATAATCCACTTTTCTTTAATTGGATCCATTATTTTGAAGCAATTTTAAACTCCCTTATGGATGTATGAAAACAAAAACATACCCTGTATACGTCACCCAATCTCACTTTATAGTGAAGTATTGTAACTCTAATAAAACACTCAGAATCCACAGATATTATATATCTATATGTATCTATGTGTATGTTTGTGTGTGTGTGTGTGTGTGAGAGAGAGAGAGAGAGAGAGAAAGAGAAAGAGAGAGAGTACATGTGTGTGTGTATGTGTGCCATATTCCATGTGATTTTATAATGTGAATATTATGGTATGCCACTGACATAGTCATCTGTAGAATGAGTCCCATCATTGTCAAGATTCTGTCTTGTTGTATCTACTCCCTAGTGTCCAACCTCTGGAACCACTAATATCAATTCTATTTATGAAAGTTTTTCATTTTGAAGATGTTATGTAAAACAAACATATAGCATGTCCTTTTGTGGCTTACTCTTTTATTCACCGTATTTCCGTAAAAATCCATCTAAAATGCTACATGCATCCATAACTGGTTTTGTTCTTTTTTTCTCCTGTAAGGTAATATCCCACAATATGGATGTGATAAAGGTTTTGTTTTAATTTTATTCTACTCTTTATTTGATGCGTAATATCGAGATTGCCTCCGGTTGGAGGTTCTTATATATACATCAGGGTTTCTTATTTATGAATATGTGTTAATTTCTCTAGCTCAAGAGTACACTTCCTGGATCATGTACTAAATAATAACAAATTTTATAATAAACTACCAGACTGTACTCTCCATCCCACCGGCAGTGTAAGACTGTCCCAGTTTCTCAGCATCTGCACCAGCAATTGGTCTTTTTCAATTTTCAGTTTTAGACAGGTACTCATTATAAATGTATGATTATATTTCATTAAATTTTTAATTTCCATTCCTTAATGGGTAGTTCTTTGCCATCTTCATACAAATTTTAGCAAAATGTTTGTCTCCTGCTCATTTTCTAGTTTTTCTCTTTAATATGTCTTTATATATTGTAAATGTTTGTTTTCTGACGACTATTAGTCTTGAAAATATTTTACTACAGGATGGAAGTTATTCTGTGTTTTTTTTTTCATACAATGGCAGGTGTGTTAGTGTTTTTACTGCTGTAAAGAGACACCATAACCACAACAACTCTTATAAGGAAAACATTTAATTGGGTGGTTCACTTACAGTTTCAGAGGATCAGACCATATCATCATGACAGGGAGCATGGTGGCATGCAGCTAGGTATGATGCTGGAATAGTCGCTGAGAGTCTTTCAGGCAACAGGAGACTGGGCAGTATCCTGAGCATAGGAAACCTCAAAGCCTGCTCCCACAGTGACGTACTTCCTCCAACAAGGTTTACCCATTCCAACAAGACCACACCATTTAATAGTACCACTTCTCATGTAATTAAGGGGGCCAATTACATTAAAAATAATCACACTGATTTATCAATTATTTATTTATAAATTGTAGATTATGGTTTGACTTTTGAATATAAAAATTATTCTGAAGATTTTTTTCTTATGTTTTTACATGCTATCATAATCTCTTTAATCTGAGTTAATAAATTATTGAGTTTTTATTGCTATAAGTTACTAAAAATTTTTAGCATCTTTCATAATCATAATTTGTATGGCTCTGCTGGCTGGGGGTTTGACTTCTTCCCAAGCACTCCCGTCATGACAGACCTTTGGAGACAATCTCATGCCACTGTACCCCATGGTACTGCCACTTGTGAGTGACCCAGAGACAACACTTCTGCCCTTCCTGTTCAGTCACTCCCAGTACTGCTGTAGCAACTGTCTAAACTAAATTTAAAGGGAGAAATACACTACAAGACTGCTCAAGGCTGAAAGTCACCTTCTTGTGTGAACCAAAATGTTGGGCAGGCAGCATTTCTACCCAAAGGTAAACAATGGCATGTAATTTAAAGCTGATTTCACAGTTACAACCCTGAGGTTTTTGTTTTCAGAAAAACTAAAGATACAATCAATTACCCGCCAACAATCCTCTCACTAAATTAAAAAAAAAAAAAAAGTAAAATGCTGAAAACATTTTAAAGGAAACAGTAACCCAGGTTCCAAAGACCCAAACCAAAGCACCGAAGTAACAGAAAGGCTATGTCTCCCAGCTATACTTTGCACATTTTAATTTGCTTCTTGAATGCACCATAGCATGGAAGATACCATATTTCAGTTTAATATCAAATAGGACTAGTTTATAGGGAATCCCTTTTTGGACCCATTTTCTGGATGCTCAGTCTTTCTCAGGGCTATATTACTTCTCCATTGAAGGGGTCCTTCAGATACCTCAACAGACAAGAAGACATAAAGGAGAGTTAATAACTATCAAGTGTGCCTATTTCCCTTTCTCATAAATTAGAGCTTGCTTCCCTACTGAATTTTGCAAGAAGGCAAACAGATTCCCTCCTGCTGATGTGAGGAAGCCTAGCTAAATCTCCCTCAAGATTCACTTTGGCTTCATACAGCTGTATGTTAGTACCTTTTTATATGCAATTTTACTTCATTTAGTCTTTAAGGTTGTGCCTGAGGTTAGTTTAAAAGGTTAGTTAAATGTTAATGGATGTTAATGCTGCAATTAAATTGTTAAATCAATTGAAAACTGTGGCTCCAGCTCTATCTGCGTTAGTGCCGGCCTGTGCTGCATTGGCGTATAAATTAAAAGCTGTAAATCTACTGAAGTCTAATTAGAGACCAAATTTCTCATTTATCTTATTTTCACAGGACTGTAAGCACTGATAGATAATCAACGAAGGGCTAAAACTTTTTAACATTAAAAAACTATTTTATCTATTTCAGGATTCAGGTGACTGATTATAATTCAGATCCAATTACTGTAAAAGGTCATATGTGAAATGAAGTTCTTTCAGACACTCTTAAGTTTTATTTCAGAAGTTTGCATACAACCCACCGCCATCCCTACCCCCAAAAGCAAATATAAATACATTATTCAAGGCTGACTTTAATGGCATCTTGGAGTAACCTTGGTGCTACACCATGTGTTGAATAGGAGAATGTATTAACCGAAAGAAGCGAAGAAGAATTTGCATGCTTTTGTGCGATCGTTAATAGGGCAAAATTAAGTTTTCATGGATACCTAAGGTGACAATTTTTCATTGTTGTTTCAAATTGGCTGTTACCATCTTGCTTTGCCTGTGTCTAAGAAGTGTATATAAAGGGTTCAGATAAAAGGATTTGTCAAGCTTAATCCCCTCAGCTCAGTTACAGCATTCTGTTAAAATTATTCAGTGCAACTCAATCTGGTCTTGTTATATTTAATCATACTTCTTCCTACAAAATTGCTTCCTCTGCATTTCCTTATTCTCCGAATAATGGCACACCATGATGTGATCCAGTCATAGCTCTTGATACATACATGAAAACAATTTAGACCTGAACAGTAGAACTAAAAAAGAAAAATGCTTTTCTAAAAGGCAGGAAACTTCGTAAGTTCTTGTTCACAAGGCTGTTTCTTTTGGTCTTGTTGTTTTATTAAAGGACATTTCTCATGGATGCTAATTTCAATCATAAGATCTCCTGTTCAGAAAAAAAAATAGGAACTATTCATATGTACTTAGAGCTTCAGAAAGCATAGTAACTAGAAAAAAGTAGCTCTTTGCCTTGTCTCCCATTCCTGGCTATGTTTCAACATTGATTAAGCCATAAAGCCCAAGTCCGGTTTTATCCCATGCTTTTTCAGACTCAGGCCAGCTGGCCTTGGTGAATTCCCAAAAGAACATCCCCATTGTCTCAGAGTGTGGGTGTACCCCTCACGGTCCTGAGTTCCTTGCTCGTGCTCCCCCTCCTTCTGCTCCTGATTTGGACCTTGAAATTTCTGTCCAGTGCTCCAATTTGGGTCTCTGTCTCTGTCTCCTTTCATCGCCTGATGAAGGTTAATATTCAGGGGGATGCCTATATGTTTGTCTTTGGATAACTCAAGAACAATGGCAATGGGTTTTTGATCCTACTGCACGTGCTGGCTTTGGGGGGGCCAGGGCAGTTTGGATGCTCAACTTACTAAACCTGGATGGAGGTGGGCGGTCCTTGGACTTCCCACAGGTCAGGGAACCCTGATGGCTCTTCAAGCTGAGGAGGGAGAGGGACTTGATCGGGGGAGGGAGAGGGAAATGGGAGGCGGTGGCGGGGAGGAGGCAGAAATCCTCAATAAATAAATAAATTTTTAAAAAAAGCCATAAAGCCCAGAGAACGAATCTAAGCTGATTGAACGTCTACAACTTTTTGCTTCCTTACTTTTGTCATGACTTCTCATCACCTAAAACTCCTGATTACAGACTCTGTGGGAAAAAAAAAAAAAAAAAAAAAAAAATGACACATTTAGTGGCTTGTCCCCTCAAGCCAAAGGAGAAGCTTAAACTCATGGTTTCTTGACAGCTGTGTGTGTTTGTGGGGTGGGGGTCATTTTGAAGCATTCTAAGATGGAGATCTAATTCTGTGCAGCCTGCTGAGGGGCCATCAGTCTGATTCCACTTGATTTTTAGGAGTATTCTTTGAGATCTTAACCGGTGCTCAGCATTGACATTGAAATAGTGCAAAGAAGTTTCTAGTTAAATGGAATCAAAGATTCCCTTGGTCCTTAGTATTTTGGAAACAGGCATTTTACATTCAAGTATAGATAGGCAACTACCCACTGAGATTAGACAAGCAGATAATGACTTTTCTCAATGATAAAAAAAAGATCTGAGACTGAATATATTATTTTGATGAACACATTTTGTCCCTAAACACAAATACAGACATCTATACTTTAAATTCAGTCACTAATATACCAACATTAAGATGCCTCAGATTTTGTTCTTGGGATGGTAGACTGTACAGGTGATGGAGATTGTATTGGAGGCTGGGAGATGGTACCAGAAATCAGGGTAAGGAATACTTTCTTTTGGAGAGAGGCAGAACAGGAAAAATAAAAAAACCTTATGAAATGGTTAACTGTTCTCAAACATGACTCTTCTCCAGATGTTTCATGGTCCTGGGCAAGTTTCTCTGTATTACCCTGCCAACAGCTCTTCATCTTTTCCTTGGCTCTGTATATCCACATCCCCAAAGCTTTAAATCCCATGTAATTGACTAAGGCAAGTGAATCCTGATTTTTTTTTTTTTTTAGCTCTGATTTGAAACATTATGCCCCAATTCCCAGACTAAACGTTTAATTCCCACCTTCACTTAGACACATTCATTCAGTTATTTCTCTGTCTACTCATTCATCACTGTCAATGAAATTGAAACCACTGTGCCAGGCATGAAAGGCTTAAACGGAAGCAATTGGAAGCATTTGTCTGCTTAATATTTGGTAATCTGGGGTTGGTGTATATAAACAGCAAACAGAAATTTAATACAGATTAAAATGGATATGTACTAAGATTAAACGCAAGTGAGATGAAACAGAAAGTGACTAAGCCTCCTGTTTTGACATACTAGATCAAGAAACAGGGAATGGACTGGTATGTGGCCAGACCATTATGTAACCTGTACTCAGATCAACACCTTGAAAGTGGTATCGGTGATTCACAGGCTCCCCCACATTTTTTTTTCTCCTAACTTCTCCACATTCCTGTTTCTTGTTTTCCTGTTAGAACTATTAGTTATATATTTGTTCAGGACTGCAAACTTGAAACGTATCTTTTCTATTCTTTCCTTATCCATTCATCAGAATGTGTACTTCATAGTAATCCCTGAGGAAGAGGCTGGCCTACAAGAACATCTTATGGCTCAGTAACTGGTGCTCGGTAGAGCAGTATGTTGGGACTAATATGATTTGATGGACCAAGACCCCCTGAAAGGTCACCTTGAACACCCCTCAAAAAACTACTTCACCCAATAAACATCAGGAAGCAGTTTGGAGAGTACTATGCCTGAATTCTCAAATATTGTTTATAAATGTTTGCTTACATTTAAAGGGGGATATGCTATAGAGATTTGCCTTTGTATGGATTTTGGTTTATTGATTAAAAAATTAAAGTCAATTTTGTTGTATGTATATTTCTGCTCTTGATTAAGATATTGTGTTTGCACTGCTCATTTTCAAATGTAAGGTATAATTACAAAATATAGGTTAATAGAGAGTCATCTATAAGAGTAAATCTTACAACCATGTTAGTTAGGTTTTCTAGATATATAATTCAGTTAGATAAGTATTCCTCAAATTTTTCAGAATATGGCATTTAAATTTTTTAATAACTTAGGACTTTCATGACATGAGACACATCTACTCCTGGCAGCACCAGTTACTTCAAGAAGAAGATGGTCATTGAAGAGGCTTCTTATATAGTGGATTAGCCATTTGGGCAAGAAACTGCTATTGCCCAAACTGCTTGACTGGACATGCGGGACCCACAGAGAAATGGCTGCTGAACTTGTCTAAAAGTGAGATTGTCCTTCAGGTTTCCAACTTCATGAAAGAGACTGCAAGACATTCTGCAGGGCACAGAAAAAAGTAACTGACAAGCTGTCAATATCCATGGAACTGTCTTTAAAATTTCCTGCTTCATGGAAAAGTCTGCTAGATGCTATGGGCCTGTAGGCTGAAGATAGATGCCCCAACAGTACAGAAGAACTTTGGGTGACTGTCCAGGCAGTGAGATGTCTCTGTCAATTCTAGAGTTTTGAAAATTGCTTACAATGCACTTCCTATTTACTTGGGTAATAATATATCCTTCTGGAGTCTTTGATGGAGTTGGAGAATAAATATAATAATATAGTTTTCTTAGTTATGATAAAAGATAAAGTAGATATAACTGTAATTCTTGCTTGATAACTGTTTTATGCAATTTTACTATATTAAAGTTAAAACCTTCGTTTTTTATTTAAACAGAAAAGGGGAGATGATGTGGGATTTCCCTCTGTATGCTGTGACTACCATTGATAAATAAATGAACTGGCTTGGTCCTATAAAAGAGCTTTAAGAGCTAGCCAGGGAAAACTAAGCAGAATTCTAGAGGACAGGAGGCAGAGTCAGGGAGAAGCCATGGGGCCAATGATGGAGACAGATAGGCTGAAATTTTGCTAGTAGGTCACAACCTCATGGTATGTACAAATTAATAGAGATGGGTTAAATTAAGATGCAAGAGTTAGCCAATAAGAGGCTAGAGCTAATGGGCCAAGTAGTAATTTTAATAATACAGTTTCTGTGTGATTGTTTTGGGGCTAAGTGGACAGAAACCAACAAGTAGCCTCTTTACTACAGTCAATGAAGAGTAGAAAAGGGAAAAATGAAATAAATAGGTCTCAAAGAATACAATGAATATTATATGAGTAACCAACTGAGATGCCCTGTGGGCTATAGGGGGATGTTGACCTAAGTGAGTTTAGACATAAGTCTGTAAAACCAAAAAGAAAATAAACTGCATATAAATATTATATTCTAGTCAGGAAGTCTTTCTGACCTGGGCTAACAAGGATGTAAATGAGCAGAAATGATGGGAGCCAGATTTCTTACTGCACTGGGAATTTAAAGGGGCGCAAGGGGAGAAGACTGGATAAATTCACTTCCCAATGAGTTAACATTTTGAGATTCCACATGAACTCACATTTACTTAATATAAATGCAAGTGACTGCAAATGAAACATTATAAATATGCACTTATAAATATGCTTGTATAATATATATTACATATGTATGCATATATATATAATTTCTTGTTGTCTCAGAGAGTATAAAAGTAATATTTAAAGTGTAGTAGTCCATGTTTATGAGTGAGATTGGTCTGTAATTCTCTTTCTTGGTGAGTCTTTGTGTGGTGTTGGTATCAGTGTAACTGTAGCCTTATAAAAAGAGTTTGGCAATGTCCCTATTTCTATTATGTGGAACACTTTGAGGAGTATAGGTATTAGCTCTTCTTGGAAATTCTGCTAGAATTCTGTACTAAAACCATCTGGCCCTGGGCTTTTTTTGGTTGGGAGTTTTTTGATGACAGCTTCTATTTCCTTGCATCTTATAGGTCTATTTAAATTGCTCAACTGGTCTTGATTTAATTTTGGTATATGGTATCTATTTAAAAATTATGCATTTCTTTTACACTTTCCATTTTGTGGAGTACAAGTTTTTGTAGTAAAACCTAATGATTCTCTGATTTCCTCAGTGTCTCTTGTTATGTCTCCCTTTTCATTTCTGATTTGTTAATTTGAATGTTCCCTTTCTCCCTTTTGATTAGTTTGGATAAGGGTTTGTCAATCTTGTTGATATTTTCAAAGAACTAGTTCTTTGTTTCAATGATTCTTTGTATTGTTTTCTTTGTTTCTATTTTATTGATTTCAGCCCTCATTTCTACTCCTCCTGGGTTGAGTTTGCTTCTTTTTGTTCTATAGCTTTCAGGTGTGCTGTTAAGTCAAAAGATGTTCAATTATATTACAAAAACATTTGTTCAACTATGTTCATAGCAGCATTATTTGTAATAGCCACAATCTGGAAACAACCTAGAGGCCCCTCGACTGAAGAATTGATAAAGAAAGTGTGGCACGTTTACACATTACAATACTACTCAGCGGTAAAAATCAATGACATCTTGAATTTTGTATGAAAATGGATGGAATTAGAAACCCTGTCCTGAGTGAGGTAACCCAGACCCCCAAAAATGAATATGGTATGTACTCACTCATAAGTGGATACTAATTTATAAACAAAGAACATTGAGCCTATAGTTCATGATCCTAAAGAAGCTAAGGAATAAGGTGAACCCAAAGAAAAACATATGTAGACCCACCTGGAAATTGGAAACAGACAAGATTATTTGACAAAATTGGGGGCATGTGGGCAGGGGTAGAAGGAAGGGCAGAATGGGAAGAGGAGGGGAGAAAGAGAATGTTGAGGAAAACTTGAGGGAATGAGATAGTCGAGATGGAAGGACAGATGTGAGTGCAAGGAAAGAGTTATTTTGATTGAGGGAGCCATTATGAAGTTAGCAAGAAACCTGGCTCTAGAAAAATTCCCAGGAATCCACAAGGATGACCCCAGCTAAGACTATAAGCAATAGAGGAGAGGGTGCCAGAACTGGCCTTGCCCTGTTGTCAAATTGATGATTATCTTAAACATCACCATAAAAACTTCGTCCAACAACAGATGGAAACAGGCAGAGACCCATGTCAGAACATTGGACTGAGCTTCCAAGGTCCAGTTGAAGAGTAGAAAGAATAAGAATATGAGGAAAGAGGTCAATACCATGAAGGGTTCATCCACTGAAACAGTTCGCCTGAGTGAATGGGAGTTCACCAACTCTAGGTGGACTGGGAAAGAACAAGCAAAGGACCAAACTAGTCCCTCTGAATGTGGTTGACAGTTGTATGGCTGGGGAAGACTGAGGGGTCACTGGCTGTGGCACTGGGATTTATCTCTATTGTATATACTGGTTTTTGGGGATCCTATTCTCTTTGAATGTATACCTTGATCAGTTTAGATGTAGTAGAGAGGGCCTTGGGCCTTCCACAAAATAAAGTGCCTTACCCTCTTTTAGGGTAATAGGGGGTGGGGGTTGGAGGGTGTTGGAGGTAATAGAAGGAGGGAGGAGTGGAAATTTGGATTGGTATTTTTTAAATCTAATAAATAAAAAAAGACTGTCATAAAAAAAATAAAGAGTAATAGTCACATCTTGCATACTCTCCTACATTTTTGGCATGAGGTAATTATCTGAAAACACAATTTGAAAAGGGGCAGGATTATTTTGATTAATAAACACTAATTAAGGGATTTCTCTCCACATTTGACTTGCCTCATTGCAAACACCCTAGAATAAGGGCAAACTAGAAGAAAGCTGTTCGCATCATAGCAGACAGGATGCAGAAGGGAGAACAGGAAGATGCTGAGACACTTTTTGAAGACACACTCTTATGACTTAACTTCACTGCTATAGTAGCCTATTTAATTTTATTTCTTCAGTGGGAAAAACCATTCATTAGGTCAGAGCCTTCTTGACCTAATTATATCTCAAAAGACCCTGGCATAGATATGGCAGGTGTCCTTTATTAAGTTCTTCAGCATCCTTTAATCCATTGAAGATGACAACAAAAAGTAGCTTTTACACTAAGTGTTCAGATATAGGCTTCTGAAAACATTCTCTAGTGACAAGACCCACGGAACTTTAGAGAAATGGCCAGTTATAAGTTAAGTATAAGAAGTATTGAAATGAACATGAGGTACCTTCTAGTGTCAGAAAGTAAGGATGCTGAGAAGCTAAGCTAACCCAACCCAACCCAACCAATCAGCCTAACAAACACTCCTCCACCATGATGAGGCATGTCAAAGGAAGCCCATGGGCAAGTTTCCTAATGACCTAACCAAAACAATTAGCTAAAAAATGGCTTATCATTTGAAATATAGACTATCCCAAATTTAAATTATAATTTAAATTATTGATTTATAATTTAAGTTATCGACTATCCCAAAGCTCATAACAGATAGAAATAGCTGAGTGATTATTTAAATTAATAATTAGGGGTAATAAATAAACATTATGTGCAGTAGAATTCTAGATCTTTGATGGGGATATAGCTCTCTCCAGGGCAGGAAGCGCAACTCTTGACACTTAAGAGACAAACTACACAGTGTCTTCTCTTTGAAGAGCAGAGCAAATAAATATGGGGGAATAATATTCTTGGGAGATGGTCAGGGGGTTTCTGGCAAACACTCCTTCCCAGTCAAACCCTCATGTTCTTTGATAAGAAGTGCAAAAAAGGACACTTTTCTTTACTGTGAGATTTTTCCAAAGTTATATGATCCCTGTTTAATTAAGAGAAAACTGAATAACTTCAGTGGATTGGCTTTCTAGGAAATTTATGAACAGTATGAATTTATGAACTCTTAAAACTAAGGGAAATCTGAGACACTGGAATCAGCCAAGAGAAGCCCAAGGAGCCACATTTACTAAATGTAATCCAGTTTTCAGGAGACTAGCTTGAAACAAAAAAAAAATGCTATTAATTAAAAGCTAGTATTTGTTCCTTAATTTTCTCAAAAGTACAATAGTTGTGTGATATGTTAATAATATCAGAACTGAGTGCAAGGGTTATGGAAGCTTCCTTATTATTACAGAGTTTTCTTTAAACCTAGAAACAATATTAAAACTAATTGAAAAGAGAATTGCATTTTTAATCTGAATTTTCTTTTGAGCACAAACTCATATTTCTAGTGTCTGATGATCTATTGTTCCCATTAGATATTTTACAGGTCCCAGAAGTCAAGTTTGAATTCAAATGTATCTTTTCAAGCAGAATACTAACTAGGTAGTATGATATTTTAAACTCAATATCATAATTTTCACACCATTATTCTATATATCCATTTCCCTGGGGAAGCATGAATAAGTGTCTATTTATCCCGTATAGGCCACCAAAGATGGACAAGAAACACAATTCTACCCAGGTCTACCTTAATGAGTCAATCAGTGTACCAGAATTCTTTACTGGAAACTGGGTGAGAGATCACATACGGAGGGGGTGACTCAGGATGCTGTATTACTAAATATGACCAGCAGCTCCTGAAGACAGCATCCATGGTGTTTCCTACACAATTTGCCTGCCTAGTGCGGAGAATCTTCTCCCTAGAGATCAATCATGTCTATAACCTTGGGCAGGTACTCTGAATCCTCTAGTCTCAGGAACTCCCTGAGCCTTGTGGGTTGGATTCACTCCTCTCTCTCTTTTCTCATGAGCCTCCCTTCCTCCTCCAGAAGGGCTGTTTCCGTTCAGAGGAAGCACTTCCTGACACTCATCTGGTCTACAAACTCTGCTCTCACCATCCGCTCCTCCTCTTTCTAACTTCGGTTCTACTGTATGCGCTCTTTCTACAGTGACTTTAGAATAACCTGCTCTTTTGAAAGTCAATATATACATGTATACACAAACACACATGAGAGAGGGAGAGAGAGAAAGAGAGAGAGAGAGAGAGAGAGAGAGATTCTCTGAATTATTTTTAAGACCTCCAAATCTCCTCTGTTACTCCCTTGACGATATCTCAGGGTCTAACCATTATTACTAAAATGCAATTCTATCATGTTTTCTTCTACGTATTACATACTACTTCATGTAGTAGCCATTTGCAGCATAAAGTAATCAGGTAAAACTTTTCAAGTCATGGTAAGGTCATATGTAACATACTCTCTACACCTTTTCCTAACATCCCTTTCCACCTTCTCCACCCCAGAGTATCCCAGCCTCATTCTTGTTAGAACATGTATTTGGGTCCTGTCCTACCTCTCCAGAGCCTGAAAGGTGTTAAATACAGATCACTCATTCTTGTTGTCTCAATCTGGGAAAGCTCCTCAATGATTCAAAATTTGCTTTTTCTCCTATTTATCTCCTGTTCCCCTTAATCCAAGTCGAACTTCCCTTTCACTTTTTATTCAGAGACACAGTCACATGAGTTGCATAAATGCTTCCCCTAAGCTGACATTTCATGTTGATCTGCCTGTGACTCATGCATACTGCTGGATGTATTTCTCTTTATCTGCTTGTTATATGTAAGATATAGGTGATACCCCAAACACTCTATCTTTCCATTTTGTATTCTTTACAATGTTCATAATGGCAACCCTTCCACCCCTACTTCTAAGGCTCCATTGAAGACTGAATGAGTTCATCTGTGTACGGCACTGTAAATAGAGTTAGCAAAGTGTGTTTCCTATAATTGGGACTATCTTATCTTTGTATTTCCTACAGTAACCAGAAAATAAATTGCCATGCATACAATACATGATCACTGAAGGCAAGCTGAAGTAGAATCTGATATCCTTTTGTGAATAAACATGGCCTTCCTTTCACTGAGAAGCAAAATATGGATAGGAGACCTGTGGCCAAGGCCATGGACACTCTTTACGTGGGTGATGCAGAAAACAGGATACCCCAGAGAAAGGCCAAGCTGAAACAATCAGAACCATGAAACTGTCTGGAAGAAAAGTACTGAAAACGAGTTGCATTAAATAATGCAACCAATGGTTGATGCCTGATGAATAAATGAACAACTTTAATGCAACTCAGAGAATCATTTACTTTCAGAATGAGTTTCTAATACCAGACAATAAGCTTATATACAACATCGAATATTAAACAAAAGCCTGTAAATTATCAGCCTAAGTAAGATCTTTTCATGAGTATGACTTGACTTTATTTAATGACATAGTTGTTTCTACATGACTGGTTAAATAACTTTGATATAAAGTTTGATATGAAAAATACCAGCAATTTTATAAAGACACAGTAACTGTGGTGGCATTTCAATTGTGTTTTAATAAGTAAAGATTGCTTGACGATCTGAGAGTAAAACAGTCCCACTGGTCAGCCTTATAGACCAGGTGAGAGTAACACACACCTTTAATCCCAGGAGCCCCAATAACACACATCTTAAATCCCAGTAGCCACAATGACATACACCTTTAATCTCAGTGGTGCACACCTTTAGTCTCAGCCCTAGAGAGGAATATAAAATGGGGAGAGACAGCTCTCCAACACATGGTTTCATTCTGAGATTCCGGGAGGCAGGATTCCTGGAGGCCATTAAAACTGAGGTCGAGGTGAGAGCCAGTGACTGGCTGTTTTGCTTTTCAGATCTTCAGGTTGAACCCCAGTTTCTCACTAATCATGCTTCATCCAATGATGCTTCAAGTATCCACATCCTTTCAATATTACACATAAAATAACATAGTCAACTATTAGTGACCACTTTTATGTTGTGTGATCTGTGTTATAATGTAAAAGTTGGTCATGTTGCAATGGATCTCAAATATTATCTTTTTGTTTGATCATCAGTATCTTTTGTTTACAATGTTAAGCTAGGAATGCAGGCCTGAAACACAATTGCTTTGGCTTTAATAATTAGAAACATCACACATATTCTTCTTTGGGGAAAGGAAAGGGAGAGGAGACAAATCTGTAGCTCCATTA
>NC_022023.1:23586079-23609857 GCF_000317375.1 Microtus ochrogaster
AGGGCAGGAAAGGAAAGGAAAGGAAAGGAAAGGAAAGGAAAGGAAAGGAAAGGAAAGGAAAGGAAAGGAAAGGAAAGGAAAGGAAAGGTTGCCTTAGCTTTGTTTCCCATGTTTCAATGAGGCTCGAGTCTAGAATTGTGTAAATGGTTCAATCTTTGTCATCTCCATTGAGTCATTTAGAGTACTCCATATTCAGAAGAAACAAAACTATTTCAAACCATTTAAGGAGCAGGGGCATCATCTGAAAAAACTCTTAAGCTAGGTGTGGAGTCACTTTCACCCTGCCCAGAAAGAAGTGATGTGAGAACCTCATCAGCTTTGTGGGCTTACCCTGATCCCTGGTAAAGCCGTCCTCTGTGATTTCTCAACACGGTATTAATCCTGACAACAGCCAGAGAGAGAGAGAGACAAATGAAACCTTTCCAGCTTGTGTTTAAACTCAACATCAAAGTACACATGCTTATTGGACTCATAAACCCAATGCCACCTTAGCATTCACTGATGAAAAACAGAGACACCACAAAGTGATTTGTCCCTCATAATGTCATCATTATTATTTATTGTATAAGCATCCCTTCGGTCCAGCAGCCCACTAGCCAGCCAGCTAGCCACTGTTAGCTGATCAGAGGCACTACCAGTCACTGAAGCTAAATAGGTGTATGTTCCTCGAGGTGCTTTGGGGACGAAGGCTATATTAAACAACCAAGGGACTTGTGTATTGTACAGGAGCCATTCTGGAAAGGAAACATGTCCTCTCTTCGGTACCTCTGCTCTGAAATGGTAGGCATGACTATGACATGGACTTTCAAATTAGACTTTATCTATATAATTCCTAAGTTTTCATTTTCTCTCTTTCTCCCATTTCTGACAGGGTCTATAAAATGTTACATGACAAAGAGGGATGGGCTAGTCTGCAAGAAATACGGTAGATGAAGTTTGACTTCTAGACACAGCATCTCATCATCAGCCTCTTTCATATATATACGTAGAACCAGAATCAAGGGAGACACTATTCACAGTGGGCAGGAAGCGTTGGCCCTCAAGATCATGGCTTGTTTTAACACTTAAAGTCTGCCTACTTTCCCATCAAGGGTGCCTACCCAGGTTTCTCTAGATATCATCTATTGTGTTTCCCAAAAGAAATAGTATTCTATTTCCCTCTTTCCCTTCATTCTTTCCTCCTTCCCTCCCCACTTCCCTTCCTGGAGCATCCTTTCCCTACCCCCTCTCTCCCTCCATCTCCTGGTAGCAGCTCAGGCCAAGTTTGTTGCTTGCAGCAGAAAGACTCAAATGTTTTCATGATCCGACTGTTTTCAAACAGGCTGGGCTCCTGTGAGCCTCTCCAGCTGTGACTAATAGCAATGAGAAGGGAGGAAGAAGCTTCTGGGCCCGCAGGCTTCAGACAGGCAGGCTCTGGGGGAAACAAGAGAAAGCCATTAACTAACCACAGTGTTATCTTGATTCTGTCGGAGAAACGAGCCAGGGACGCCTAATGAACTAGCCTTAACGTTTCAAACTGAATGTGCCTCTGGGAACTCTACTAGAACAAACAGTGTGACAGATCAATGCTCGGTTCCTATATCAAGAGGAAAGATTATTCGGTCCTCTAAGGAATTAGGGGATTAGTCTATCTCTATGATATACTTTCTCCCCTTTTTAAATTTAACTTTTCGTAGTATGTTAAGGGATCAGCAGTGGAGAGAGGGTATTCCTAGGGCAGAAGCATTCTTTCACACCCTGGCTTTAAAACTCATTGCAGGAGGATTTCTTCCTGCAATAACCACCTCTCTTTATTCTTCTAGATCATAGCTCATCCTCCAAGTCTCCTGTTTCCAGCGCTCTATGGGAGGTAGATACCTGGAATCAAACCACGTGCCTTTCAACTCCCATGCCTCAGCTGGAGTCAGGTCAAGGTGAAGACGTGCAAAGCCCATTTTTTCGGTTCACAAATTCCCCTAGCAGCTACATGCCGGAGAGACTTTCGTGAGCGACTAGGTTTCTTAGCCAAATCTTCCAAACTGTTCATTTCCTGGGAGGCTTAACTGTGTCAGTCATTTTGAAGAATTTTCTGATATGAAATGATGTAAAATAGTCAATTCTTATCTTGTCAGGGGTACTGACTGAGATTGGAGGGTGTTTTCTCAGTGTCCTATGGGAGGGTGGCTGAGGAGAATAACAATTGGATCTTGTAGGAAACTGGTGGTTTTGGATTCCATGCATACACATATATTCATATCTATGTATATATGGGATAGATTTTGGATATGAAGAAATGAAAAAGGACAAAACATAAGGCTTGATCTGAAGGCCAGTCTAGAATCCCTTGTTCTGGTAAATCCACGTAGAAATCTTGCCTATATTCGTTCTTCAAAGGACTTCCTTTGTATCAGTTAGTACACATCTTGGGGAGATAACATTTTCAGTTAGCAGGACATCCTCTAACATGGGCTTTAAAAGCTCCAGCTAACTCCTTGAAAGCTACTTTTCCCAAGTTGCCAGGCACTGAGTCCTGGAACCTACTTTGTGCTGGGTAGGAGCTCATCCACTGGACAATAGTCAAAGACCATTTCAATTTTTCATTTTGAAGCAGTGGTTTTCTAAGATTCTCAGATGGGCCATGGATTAATTCTGTGGCCTTGGAAGATCTGATTAGTAGAGATTGTGAACCTGCAGATCATATACTTCTTTGGGAATCACAATCTAAGATGAAATCTTTAAGAGCGAGAAAGAGATCTCTAGGGAGCAGGTATACATTGAACAGACCTTTTAACCATCAGCAGGACAACAAATTAGCACAGCTAATTATTGAAGGCTAATATATATTCACTTAACTTTTCTGGGAAAACCTCACTCTTTAAACATTTTAAAATGCATACTTTCACCCAGCAAGTCACATTCCAAAAATTGCTCCAACAATAATAATAGCAATCCAATGTATATGAATACCTTCATCATAATATTTATTATGACAGTAATAATGTTAGAATACATACTATATATAATGTATGCTATATAATATTTTGGCTAATCATATACCCCATCCCATATAGGAGAGTAGGCATATTTTACAGGTTCTCTTTTCTTTTACTTAGGAAAATAAATTAGTAAGCTAGTGCTTCATACAAACACTGGAAATTTAGGTGAATATCCCTTGAATTGTTAAGGATGTGAGCCTATGTGGGTTGCCATAGCTAAATGTTTCACAGGGGTAGCTTAATGACAGAAAGTATTTCCCACAATCCAGAAGATAGGGAATCTAAGGCCAAGACACTGGAAAGGGCTATTTCATTGTGAGGCTCCTGTGTGTGATTTGTACGTGGTGTCATCTAACAGTGGGCTATGTGTGTGCAGTGAAAAAATGGAGGAGGTGAAGTAGGGCAGGCTACTCTAGTTTTCTGAGATCTCTTCTCACAGGGACAATAATCCTTCTGCACCAGGGTCATGTCCTTGTGAGATAATTTCACATTAATCATTGTTTCTCCTCAGAGACCTCATCTTCAAATGTAGTCACACTAAGAACAAGGATTTCAACATGTGAATTCTGGGACAATACAGACACCCAGTCTATAACATAATATCTTGCTGCCAGTGGTATTTGGTGTGCGATGTTCTTCTGTATATGTGTTGTTTTTATTGGTTAATGAATAAAGCTGCTTTGGCCTATGGCAGGGCAGAATATAGCCAGGCTGGAAGGGATATAGAGAGAGTAGGTGAAGTCAAGGAGGCACCATGGAGCGGCCCAAGAAGCAAGAGATAACAAACTACGAGCCTCATGTTAAAATATAAAAGAATAGAAATGGGTTCATTTAAGATGTAATAGTTATTTAACAAGAAACCTGAGCTAATAGGTCAAACAGGGTTGTAATTAATATAGTTTCTGTGTTTGGGTCTAGGCAGCTGGGGATGAATGAGCAGTCTCTACTTAAGGGATTTTATTAAGATGGCACTATAAATTCTATGACATTTTACTGACCCCCAAATAAGACTGTATGATTAGACCAAAGTAATCTCACACTGTTACCCCAATGAATGTTCTCCCCACTGTCTTTCTAAAGCAGACAGAAGACCTTGACTCCACCCTCAAGCAGCTGTGACTGAAAGCAAGGCCTGTAATGGTTATGTTCAGCATCTGGATTTCTTCACATTTATAAAGAAGGGGAGCTGGACTAGATGTGTTTTGGATTTCTTTTAGCTCTCAATGTGAAGTAGCTACTATTTATTATAGCTCAATATTCTCATGTTTACGAGAAAGCTGTCAGAAGTTATAACATGATAAGGACTATATCCTACAAAATTTAGAGTTAAGATTGTGTTCAGGGATGATTTATGGTTGTGTACTGGGTTTTTTTTGCCAGGTTCATTTATACAAATCATTCTACATTATTGTTGTACTCAACACAATGAAATATGTACAATTCATGCTAGCTGGAGTCTTGAAGTTGGAAACCAGTGTAATGAAATACAACTCAAATTCAAAGGAGAAATGGGATCCATATTTGGAATTTCAGCAGAGGCTGGAAAAAGGAGGAACATTCCAGAAATACAATGTAACTCATTTTTATGGATGTAATATTAAAAATCATATTTTAATTCAATATCTGAGTATTATTAATATTCTTTATATTAATATTTATTGGCTGTCAATTTTCTTCATCTCTGCTATAAAACAATAACATTCTTGTCTGATGGGTTTCAACGACCAGTTATATAAATAAGTAGATAAAATCATAAAAGGAAAAAAGTTTAAAAAAATATATATAATGTTTCACTTCATTGGGTCTTGAAGACTCTTAAAAGTTAAAGGTTATCAACTTTTGGGTTGGCTCTTAAATTATTATTCAATCATCTATATTTATAGATACATAAGTCTCTGGTGAGTTCATGAGAGGAGTTGAAGCAACCAACCCTAGAAGAAGTTGCAATAGCAGTGTGTAAAATAGTCTCTGGAGTCTAGAGTCTTGAAAACACTAGAAGTTTCTTAGAGATCAAGTTTTCCATTGGAAGTTTTAATGTTTTAAAGGAATTTTACCTTACAAGATATTTATTAGCTATTGCCATTAATATACTCACTGTGTGGAGAAGGATCAAGTCTACAAAACTAGATGGCTATCTTTTTATACACAATCAATTAATGTCTTTTAATCTCTGTTTTCATAACACCCCAGTCTTAGCTTGTACACAAAGAAATAGTTCTAATAGTCTCCATGATAAAGTCTGTATAATGTTAACTAATGATTACTTCATATTGTTTCATAAAAATTGGGGTCAATGAACACAAACATAGTATTTCTATAATGGGAAAATAAATGAATTTTAATTTTTAGGAATCATCTATAAGATGACTGATAGAGTTATAAACAACAGAAGTTTATTCCTTTTTTACTGAACATTTATTCAGAAAAATGGGAATGTTTAAAGAACTAGTTTGTATTGGTACCAGCAGATTACATAAATGATATCTACAATATATGCAAATTATACACATATGCATGTATACACATATAGACATACACATGTACACACATATATACATATATGTTGTGAAATATTACTTGAAGATGTGTTATATTTGTGCTGTGGAGCATTTGTTTAATGATGCAAAAATGTGTCGCATTCTTTTACATTGCATTTGTTTAACTTTGTGAAGCTGTGTTACTTTGCCTGCCTAAAACACCTGCTTGGTCTAATAATTAATTGACTGGCCAAGAGTGAGGCAGGAGAGGGATAGACAGGGTTTCCTAGCAGAGAAAATAAATAGAAGGAGAAAAAGAGAAGAGTGAGGAGTGAAAAAAGGAGGAGAGAAGAATGCTGGAGGTCAGCCATCTAGCTACACAGCAAGACATGGAATTAAAAAGGAAAGAAAAGATATACAAAAATAGAAAAATGTAAAATCCCAGAGGAAAAGGTAGACAGAATAGTTTAAATAAGACAAGCTGACTAGGAATAAGCCATACTAAGGTCAGGCATTTAGAAGTAATAATATGTCTCCATGTGTTTATTTGGGAGCTGGCTGGCAGGCCACCGAAAGAGCAAAGAGTGAATAAACCAATTACAATTATATACATAACACACATGCATGTGCACGTATGCACACACACAAACAAATGCCGTCTGGCCATTCTTCCTCCCCACTTCTCATTTTATACACATTGCCTGCTGTCTTCTTGATTTTAGAGCTGACTAAACTGCCCATGATCCTGTAAATTGGAGACAAGAGGAAAGATTGGAGGTTTGAAGTCACACAGGTGTTGATGCGAGAGGCACCCTTCCTCGCATCCCCACTGTGTTGCGCTGGAATTGTATATTTACAGACACAGGACTCTGCAGTCCAGGATAGTTTGGGGCTCAATGTGTGGGCTTGGATAACCTCATCCTTTCAGCAATCCTCCCTGCCCTGCTCCCCAGAGGGTGGGATTCTGAACAAGTGAAATTACTTCTGCTAACACTTGCTACTTTGGTTCTTCATTTTGTATTTTTAGGCTGGGATGTCCTCTGCACTTCAATGACATAACATTAAATAACTTCCACTCTCTGAGACCATTCTATTTTAGTTTTATTTGTGAGAGTTTTTAGCAACTGGTATTTTAATTTTTAGGAAGTCAATAAAACTTACATGTTTTCCATTTTTTGCACACTGAGTGTAAACCGTGAAAACCAGACATCTTTCTACCTTGTTGGTCTGTATTCCAATGCCTAAGACAATGCCGGTAGTTTCTCAGTGGTCACCTGTTAAAGGATACTGAATGAGTGACTGAGTGACCTGGAATTGCCTCATTTTCATTTGGAAATGCATTGCCCATCTCAGAATGTTCCTGATACAGAAGACCAATGTTCACTTTAAATTATTGACCCACAAAGTGTCTAGAAGCATATCCAATCTCTCCTTTTTCCTGTGTTTACTTCCTGTTGACAATTAATGAGATGAAAGTTTTCATGTTTTGAACTTTCAACATCTCATTCACTTTTTCATGATGTGAAAATGCTAACACCCATGTCCAGGAAATAAATATTCCTGGCAATTCTTGCGTTACCCAAAGTCTTCCACCGCCTCCAACAGAAACGTTGTTTGGATTCTGTGACTTTATTTTCTTGAGGAGACTGTTTGGAAGGTCTGCTTACAAGAGAAAGATAGCTCTTGAGTTCATGATTACCTTTATTGTCTTTCTTTGTCCTCCCCCACCCCATTTTTCCCTAAGGGAAGATAATCTGGTTCTCATGTTACTACTAAGTGTTCTAGTGCATGGGAAAAGGTTGACATCTGAGGTCATTGCTCTGTGGATGATCTTATAGCCATTGACATATCAGGGAGCATCTAAGGGAAATATTATAGGGGCCATCAAGACTGTTTCAAATTTCCTGATTGAATATATTTAGACAGGATAAGCTTCAATTACATAAGTACTTGTTTTGTATAATGGAGAATCAGAGCCGCATGTGGATTTTGATCTCTCACCAGCTAAGTGTATCCAAAAATATGAAAAATAAAGTTAACTATCTTTATTCAGTAACACTGGGAGAGCAAAAGAGCCAGATGATAACATTTGCACAAGAAGAAAGGGTCACGGGCTTCAGAATAAGGTTTGTGGCTTTTCACCTAAGGTAGAGTGGACCTGAAAAACATAGCTTTGTATTTTTCTTTCCTGGTGGTAACTCAGATAAGGATGGAAATGTATCCTTAATGGCTTTAAACCTTTCTTTCTGAGACCATAGAGTGACCACTTACACATTAAAATGTGTCACTGACCCGAGGTCCAGTTGTTTCTAGGCCTGTCAGTGCAAGTCATGGTATCCTGGTAAACCAACAGCCAACTCATGCATGAAGCTTCCCACAGTGTTTGTGTGAAGAGTTGGACCTAAAGTCAGTTGCTTACAACAGCTGTCTACTTCCACAGCCATCTTAGGGGAGAATGATTAATGAACTCACTTGGGCAGCAAGGAGCCCAGTCCCCTGATCCATAGTTGCAGCACAGGTATTGATGTGAAACTAATGAGAAATTTGATGCTCAAATTTGAATGTTTATCCCAATTACCAACCAACACATTCAAATTTTTTTTAAAAGCTAAACCATTAACCTTTCGTTAGGCATGGACAGTGTCAAACTGTGGCTTTATACTGTGCGCTACAACGTGTGGCTAAAAGGGAATGGAGCCTGACTTCACACGTGGCGCTCATTCTACACAGAGAGCTTTCTTTGACTTCCACACAAAGTCTTCAGCAATAGAAGGAAAGAAAGAAGGAGATTCTTGACACCTCGGCAGCTACTGAGCATTAAAAGCTTGGACAATATGAGGCGTCCTTCCCAAATCAAATTAATACACTTCTAGCTAGAAAACATCCCTGTGTGGGGCTTAGCACTGAGGCATTGGGACAGTAGACCTTCTTTGTGCTCATGAGACAACTCCTGAATCATTAATACAACACTAAATTTTTACCCTTTACTACAGAACAATTTACTAGCTTATCTTTCCCCCTAAGAAAGGAAAGGCATGGTACAGGTTTAAAAAAAAAAAATAGATCAAAAGCCCATGGAAGAGTGACTCACTTAATCGGGTGAGGCTAGGCAAGTTAGATCAATGCCCCTGACTGAGATGTAGCAAATAGATTGCAGATCTGTAGTATGCACTTAGTGGCTCTCTCTTCCTTGCCCTATATGACAAACATAGTTGATATTATTCATCAGTCTCCTTTACAGTAGCTGGGACATAACTGATGCTCTGCCTTTCAACATAAAGATCTGGACAGAACTTCCCACCAAAGATGGGAAGATGGTAGAGATGGAATCTGTGTAGCAATCCGAAGTGTCAGAAACTAGGATCCTTGCCCTCAAACCTGTCTTCAGCTGGCCTGCTCCAGTTAGCCATTTGCTCACTGACCTTTAATAGGTGAGACCTCCTCTTACCATTTGAGATTAACTCAGAACATGAACTACATTCTGTTTGTCATAGTGTTATCCTTTCTGTATTTCTTAGGTTTCACTTTTGTTGTTGTTTTCTTTTGGGAGCAGCAAGACCCCAGATCCTGAATTTCTTGTAATCCCCTGATCTGAGTGCCTACAGCTGCCCTGAGCACGAGACCTTCAGGAGTTCCTGATGGCAGGAGAGTGGTTTCTGGTGGGTTTGGCTGGGGCGTGGCTATCTCTATATAATCTGCCCCTGAATACAATAAAGGGAGCATTCTTGGGGAATTGAAGGATGACCCGTATCGCTGTCTCTCTGTCTGTGTGTGTTTGTGTGTTTTAACTTCCAGCCTTCTTGCCGAATCTAGCGAACTGGGTGCCAGCGCACAGAGCACAGACACGGGGGCACGGTGCGTGGCAGTTTTCCTGATTTTATCCTTTGATAGAATGTGATTTCTGCAAAAGAAATGACTTTTAGAGTGGATATGGTGGGACATTCATGACAAAAAAAAACCCCAAGAAAAACAAAATAACTTTTGTTTGCTGATTACTGAATCCTCCATCAACTTGATTCATCTGTAAGTCATAATGATTGCTCAAATGGTTGGATAAATGAAAGAGTGGTTTCGTTATGATGTTACTAGGGAACCCTGTGGATAAATAACTGAAGGTTTTCTCTGTATCCCTTAATATAAAATTAGCTCAAAAATGTTAGGTTCATTTCTGAATCATCAAACAAGTCTGTGGGGCTGATCGTGACATAGGGAGTTGCCAGATAAAGAGGGATCCAGAGTTTTTGAGTCTACCTATCAGGAGAACAGTAGAGAAGAGTCATGTATCATGCTGATGGTGCACTTTATTACTCCCAGGACCCTTCCAAACATTCCTTAATAAGCCCATTCCTTCTGAAACTGAGGTTTAAAGTGATTCATTATAGCCTTCATGTCCTGCGAACAGGCCCAAAAAAACTGCAGTATGATTGAAGTCAGAGTCTGCTTTGGAGACAATGCTGGGAATATTCTATTTCCTGAGTGGTCTGCTAGTCAGAGAGCGAATGTGATTTGGTCATGCTCTTGCCACAGAAGGAAAGAAATCCTCGCGGTGCAAGCTATCTTCTCAAGCAGGTGTCCTTTCAACGCTGAGGGAAAGAGTTCCATTCAGGGGACCTTCATTCTGGGAAAGAGCAACTTCATTGCTTGAAGAGGCCATTCTGTGCAGAAAGAGTTAAGGCTTTTTCCAGAGGAGCCTGACTCTAAGCCAGTATATGGCATTAAGCACAGAGAAAATTGGGCTGAATAATCCCTTTAGTCTCTTTAAGGCGCTGAGCTGACATTTTGATATGCCGTAAGTTGGCAACTCAACGTTTTATACTTTATCTTCCAGTTCCACATTTTAAGTCTTATTTTCCTCTTTCAGAAGCATACTGGATACCTGCGACTACCTTCAATCATATCAATAAAAATAAAAACTGGATGTTTTCTGTTTGCTTGATAAAATGAAAAGTTATTACTCCCAATTTTGTAGAAAAGAGGAACCTAATTTATACTTAAAACTCACCCCTCAAAAATTTAAGACTAACAGCATTCTATAAAGACAGTATGTTACAAAAGACATGAAGGGGTAGAATTAGTACTGTCAGAAACAAATATGATATAGGATTGAATTATGACTTTTCCAATCAGTTGGGGCCCTTTTTATGAGGTTTGATTATAGATGTAAAAATACAATTCTGATTCTATTCCTGATAAGACAGGCTACTAAGAATGTGTCCCTGCTGGGAATTCCAAATTTAATTGAAAGAAAGTTTTCAAATCCAACTAGTGCATTGTGAGAATTAACAGAAGATAAGTCCCTACTGGGGTCACAATTGAGGGACTGCACGTGAAACTTTTTATATATGTGATTGTCCTAATAAGGAACCTGCAAAATCAGGTCTGTAAGTTGACACTACATTGATTTTCTTTGCTCAGCAAGCAAGTCTCCTGCGCACCTTCCCTATTCTCCCGCCTATGTTTCTTTTAAGTAATCCATCAGTATACACTACTTTTCTTTTATGTGAATTACCAGACCCCTATTGCCATCCTGCCTGGAATGTGGGTTCCATGAGAGCTGGGCTGAGCCCACTGGGAAAACATATCTCTGGGGCTTGAAATAATGTAAGAGTTCGGGAAATATTTACTAAATGTAAGCATGACGCTTGGACCTGCTTTACGGGGTTCCCACTGTGATGACTTTCTGGGCTGAAAAGCTGCTACACAGTGAGTCACTGTGGCTCAAGTTCTAGCCAAGGACTTATTGGTCCACAGCAAAATTTTAATTTTCTCTGACCCAGAGACATTTCTTTAGAAGTGGAATGAAACCGAGGCATGTGAGTGCCATACTTAGCTTCAGGGATATCTTCTGTGACATCCTGCGACCTATTTGTGAGGAGAAGGGAGCTTCATTCAAAACAGCCCGCTGTGAGGAGGCATTATTACAGCCACTAGAAAAGCAAACACAACCATTTGATTCGAACAGGCTGTGGTATCTTCAGGAGCTTGCCAGTGGCGCCCATGTGGCATGATAATGTCACTAGCTCTGCACTTCAAGTAAACAATGAACAGCCCTGGATGAATAGCGGAACTAAAGATCCCAGCCCTGTCACCCACAACAGAGAGGATCTTCTAACCCTGATAGCAGAGCAGCATTTGCTAGCAGTGTTTATGTTCCATTTTTCACTTATCAAATACTGATGAAGAAAGTGCCTTGAGGAAGATCTTACCTATTATAGATAATATATAGCACAATATATGAAGATCTTGCCTATTATATGTAATAGTATAAAGGCCATTATTTAGAACATCCTAACTGTCCAGAGTCACCAGTATTCTCTATATCTTCATCATTGTAGATTACCAAAGAGAGAATTTCTCTCATTTTATTTCCTACTTTGCTTCTACCTTATCTGTGCGTGTGTGTGTTGTTTCTAGATTTGAAAGTCTTCATCTTTGTAACATACACACACACACACACACACACACACACACACACACACGTACTCACACTCTCTCTCACACACACACTTGAAATAAAGTGCCTTAGCCCTGCTTTGGTTTTTGCCCCTCTGCTGGGTCAGAGGTCTCTCTCTGAGGAGTTTGCCTGTGCACCAGCAGTCATGCGGAACCTGTTTGCTGGTGTTCAGCCCCTTCACTTGAAAGGGAATACCATAGAGATGGGCTGACCTTCCTGGCCTTGGAACCAAAAGGGAGCCCTGTGGGGAGTACCTGCAGGGAGGGATTCTCCTGTTGGTAGCATCCTGGTTGTTCCCTTCAGTGGCTGTGTTTTAACTGTGTCCTTGTATTCTTTGCTGGTCACTGGAAAGGTGAGTGTTTTTTTTTGTTTTTTTTTTTTTTTGCCCCAGCTTCAGAGGCATTAAGCCCTTCACCTTGACTTCTCTTAGAAAGCATAACCAGGGAAGGCAGAGAGAAAGGCATGCTGAAAGACGTAACAAAGGACACTGATGCTCTTACCACACGGGTAATTAATTATTGTGCCCACAAACACAGAGTGTGGGTAGGCTGCACGCTTGTCACACAGGATTTCTGTTTATATGGCCTTTGCTCCCTGTTTTATATAGAAGGACTTTTAAGTTGGTCTACATTTCTAGTTTTTAAGGTTCCTAATTTCTGTCATAAAATGCTATTTTGAAAGGAAGACAGCTCCTATACCGTCTCAATTATGGACAAATCTTACAAAATCAATGATCTTAATGTCTTTTGCATACTGTTACACAAGAGCTGCAAGGCCAGCTCAAGGTGTGTTTATAATAGAAATGAACAATATTTAAGTAAACTTTTTCTCGTGGAAAATATACATACAGTATTATTTTTATTGGATCTCACAGTTGTGCCACAGCTCAAAATATACCTCCTTGAAGTTTTAAAAGGTTAACAATTAACCTTGGGTGAAGGATCCAATATCTTGCATTTCAGGTTGCATAATTGCAGGCCACATTTCCTTGGCATGTTTCTGAGAGATGAGTTAAATTTTGAAAGAGAAGCCTTCTATTTGAGCTTTGTGAGCAAAGGCAAGTTTATATACTCCCGGGCCAGCCCAAGGGATTTCTGCTAAGAAAGATGAAATGGTTGTGGTGAAATCAAGCTCCCTCTGCAGCCTCTTTGTCCAGTTTGGAAGTTCTCCTGGGGATTCTCCACTTGCTTGGGAAAAGTCGGTCAGTGGTCAAACAGCGGCAGATCAAGTGTAGCAGGGAGGAATATGCACACCCACCTCCGGGGCCCTGGACCACAGCAGAAGCTGGTAATGCATAGACAATGCAAGAGAGAAAAGCACTTCGGCAACAATAAGATGCTATTGTTAGAGAAACCCACAGTCCACGAGGCTTGCAAGTGGTGTGGAAACTTTGCTCTACTTCTTTGCCTACTTCAGAGAGAATTACCTGGAATGTGGGACGTCTAACTAGTCTATACAGACAATTTTGAACGCATGCAGACACCACTATGGTTCCAGCGTCAGATGGAAATTTCTGTTTCTGCAGCAAGAATTAGAAATGGATGAAACTATGATATCACAGCTACAATGAATTAAACTGGAATGATTTGTAGATGAACAAGTGACAGCACAGCGGCAATATTGTTTTTTACACTTGACTCATAATTTCTTGCTACGTGGAACTTAGGAATTTACCGTATTTATTTGAGATTATTTTTAAAAAGTACTATATTGGTTTATTAGTGTGTAAGTATATGTTTGTCTCTCCCTTTTTCTCTTTGTGTCTCGGTCTCTCTCTCTCTCTCTCTCTCTCTCTCTCTCTCTCTCTCTCTGTCTGCCTCGTGCGTGTGTGTATGTGAGACATGCCAGAACACAGATGTGGAGGTGAGAAAACAATGTGCAGGTATCAGTTCGGCTCCTCTGCTTTCACCACATGGGTCCCACGGATCAATCTCTTCCTAAGGTTTGCCCGCGAGCACCTTTACCTGCTGAGACATCTCTCCCAGCCTAAGGCTGCATTTCAACCACAAATTAAATGAACCCGGTTGTATTGCCATTCCCAGGAACGTTAGGACGATGGTGGAATTATTGGGCTCTCAGAGGAGTAATAGGGAAGCTTGAAACCTTTCTTTGCAAATGAGATATCATTATTGCGGTACAAAAAAGTCACCATGCTCTAAAATCCCAACTCCAAAGGTTTTGTGGTTGTTTTGTTTTTCCTTTTGGAGTTTAAACTTAGCACTAATAACCCGGTTTTCCAGCTGCTTTGTTGCATCTGGCTCATTTTAACTTGTGGCTAGATGTCGAAGCCATGCAATACTCTGTGGTTACAGTCATTTCCACCAGGAAACCATGAACAAGCAGCAGAGTGGCATGGGAGGGGGAACTTTGGGAGGAGGATGTTTTTATTTCTGTGTTGGAAATAAAGTTGGATCATATGCAAAGACAGCTGGATACATGACTTGTACCCAGAGCTCTGGAAGGAAAAATATCAAAGGCTTTCTTTTTTTTTTCTGAAAAAAAAATACCTGTAACATTGGCTTATTTCATTTTAAAGATGTGGTTTATCTATGTGTGTAAGTGTGTAAGCCTATGTGTGTATGTGCTCTTGTGTGCAGGTGCCTTGGAGGGTAGAGGCTGGAGCTACAGATGGCTTTGAGGCACTTGGTGTGTGTGCTACAAACACTGGTCTTCAGGAGGAATGGTACCTCCTCTTAACCACTGAACCGTCCCTGCAGCCCTGATTGTCAGACTTTTATTAAGCTGGATAGTAGATGGTAAAGCTTTCTCATTTTCTGCTGGCATCTCTCTAGCTTTGAAAACTTATCATTTTCTGAGTGTCTTTGCTACTTGTATGTTGAATCCAGAGTCTACTTTGTGAACCAGACATTATTAGTCCCACTAAGATGCGCACATCTCATTTTGTGTGACATATACCTCTCATTTTTAATAGCCCTGGTCAAAGGTTATTGTTCTAAATGTCTGAGGTCATGGTCCTTGTGTTTGTCCTTGAGAACTTCCCTTTTTGGATGAGGAGATGGCTCAATGGATAGGTAGCAGCACACACTACACAAACAAGAGGACCTGTAACCCCATATTGTGAGGCAGAGATGCTGGATTCCTGGAGCTCACTGAGTAGCGGAAGTTTCAGTGATAGAACCTGTTTCAGTATTCAACGTTATCCTCCAGCCTCTGAATATCTGTCCTTAGGTATGCCAGTACATACATGTGTGTACAAATCACACATATACCTGTACTATAAACCTACACACTTACCCTACACACACACACACACACACACACACACACACACACACACACACACACACACATTTCTCTTGCCCTGATGTCTTTGAATGTGCCTAGGTTTACTGGTACATCTGCATATTCTAATGTCTTTATTCACAAATAGATAATATCCTTTGAGGGGGCAATATACAAAGTAAATGAGGCTCTGAATGGCTTCAAGTAAACGAATAAAATTTCACTAGTACACATCTTCCCTCTTTGATAAAATACAGCATCCCAAGGGTTCCAAAACACCTGTAATTTACCTGGGAGCGGAGGGACAGAGCCAGCCCCTTTGAGCTGAGATGGGAAGCCTGTTCTCATCATTCCCCATGGCATTAGCTCTGATGTTGGATGTGTGGCAAACGAGGCTTCTTTGCAACAGTTTGCTCTCAAGGTTGGTGGCCTCCAGTCAGGGCTTATCTGTAAGTTGCGTCTCAGGAGTGAGGCCAGATCAATACTGTATTCTTTCAGGCCTCTCTAAACCCAGCGGGGAAGGCAATCACCACAGTGCAGCTCCCCGCACCTTCTGGAGCAGATCAATATTCCGACAGCGCGGAGCTTTGTTCCTTCCCCAGCTTTAAGATGTTCTGCATGCTCAACATGATTGCTTAAAGGCTTGCTTTCCCTTCCCCATATGACAACACCGCTCCCACCCTGATCTTCCTAATACTATCACTGTAATTGCCTTGACATGAAATAGCAGCACAAACCCAGCGCAGGGCTTTGAGCTGTTTTATCTTTTCTGAACATCTCCATTAGCAAAGGGTGTTGATTTGGCTTTAATATGTAGCTGAAGCTTTAAGGCGAACCTGCACTTATTTACACTGGTTTTCAGACCCCACTGAGATTATTTTGCCTATGGGAATCATATAAGGCACTATTTCAGGGAAGAAGACGAGGTAACCGTCTTAGCCCAGGAATATTAGCTTAAACTTTATGCAGCTTGAAGCCCATTATGCTTACCCCATACTGCCACAGCAATTGTCTCAGAAGGGCCTGTGTCTTACCTACTTTTTAAGTGATGCTGGATGAGATGAAATATTTATTTGACTGTTTTCAGCCAACGTGCCATTAAGTAGTAAGCACCACAAGGTTCAGCATATCCCGTTTTCCCAATTTTTATTTTTCTTGTTGCAAAGCCACATTATTGAAATGTTTTAAATTTTTACTATGCCCACTTCTCTTCTTTTCTTCTCAATACATCTCATATCTACCCCCTACAACTGAGATGTGTTTTAAAATATAGTAGTCTGTGGGTATTCATAAGGGATGTCTCCAGGGCCTCCCAAATGCAAAAATGGATAAATGCTCAAGTTAAACAGAAATATAGTGTTTGCAAAGAATGTATTCATAGCCTCGTCTATATTTTGCAAATCACCCCTACATTAGTCACTGTGTGGAATATAATATAGATACAGCATACATGGTTGCTACACTGAGTCGTTTGGGGACTAAGTACAAGCAGAAAGGTGATACACATTTTGTACAGAAATGTTTCCTCACAAATATTGATTCTACACATGTGCTAATGGCGATATAGAGGATGACCTGAATATATTGCATGGTGATATTAAAATCTTAGTAACAAATGAAAATCTTGAATGAAAACTCAGAAGGTGGCTCCCAAAACGCAAATCACGCCTGGGAATGTTGCTACAAAGCTAGGAGTCTGAGACAAGGGGTCTTGAGAGTGAAGATAGCATGGGTCACATAGGGAGACCCTATAGGAAGAAAATAATAACAAGATAATAACTAACACTTCTATATACTCAGTGTCCTTTAAATGTGACTTTCGGGTCTCATGTCCCAGGACTTTTCCTTAGAGCCTGAACTGAGTCTGACACTCCACCGTGCTCTCTGTTCCGAACCTTCTCTATTATTTCTTTCTGACACAATGCTTGCCCTTGATCTGTTCATCTAAATTCTACCTACATTTTAAGATTGGTGTCGATCTCAGGCCATTGGAAAACCCTTGGGATCTGGTCCAGTGTGATGGGTTACCGTTGGAGTACTCTGTTGACAGGGTGTTTTGCTGTTCCAGGGAGCTACATTTCAGAATTTGCCAGTGATCTACCCGAGGTTCGAGAATAAGTGGGTGGGACTCTAGACTGACTTTAGGAATCTTGGGCTTTCACTGCTGCACCGATGTGCTTTTCCATAGCAGCAGAGGAATGTGGGTGGGGGAGGACTGCCTGGCTTGAGAGCATCTTCCTCAAAGCTCACATCATAAGATTGCTGCATTTCCTGTCTTGGTGTTTTAAAACAGATCATTTTTGGTTAGTTTGTTCATTCATAGACTTGATCTAATATAGTATGAATATCGCTAGTTACAGATGCAACACTTGCTCATGTATTGCTTGATAGTGTATTCTTTAATAGAAACAGCTTACATCTGTGGACTGTATGTGCCAGATTATAAAAAAAAAAGGAGGGAAATAATTCGGAATCATTTCAGTATTTGATAGTTATCCTTGGCAAATCCATCAGCCAAAGGTGTTTTATCTTGTAGTTTAATTTAATATACAGTCTATTTCAAGGTGAATACTTTAGTACAACTTCAGAATATGTTACCCTGCTGAGATATACAATATAATTATAAAGTCTAGCTGAAGTATTCAGATGTATGAAGCTGCTGCACAGAGTTACTTTCTTATAGGTGGGAACATGGCTGTCACAGTGAACAGATGAAAGAATTGGTTTTGTTCACTGAAATACTCAAAAGGCAGCCAAATAGCAATTTAGTGATGTGGAACAGAATGTGTAGTAGGTATAGTGTGTCGAGAAGTGGGAGAAGATGATCGGGGCTTGTAAAAGTTGACGCAATTAAATTAATATCTATTTTGAAACATCATATGACACTACACTAGAAGTCAAAGGCAACACAGACAAGATTTTATAAAATGTTTTTAGGGTCCATTTACGTACAATGTGGATGTAGAAACTGAAGACACAAGAGAGGATAAACTCAGTAAGTAGCAGAAGAGGGGATGTTCATGAACAGTTGGTCTATGACACATGGAGGCATTATTGGGTGACTTTTCCTACTGCTGTTACCACTAGCTACTTGATCTGCTGGATTGACTCTCAGAACGCAGGAACATGTTTGCTAGGGTTACAGGTTTAGTGTAAGAAAACAGCATACATTGGTCCCACTCACAATAAGATGCATGCAGGGAAATGCAGAAGTGCAGTGGCTTACAGGCATACACCCCTCCCATATTAATATGGAACATGCTGAGTATTGCCAGGCTGGGAGACTCACCTGTGCTTCAAGATCCACAGGTTTCCACTGGAACTTGATTAAGCTATGACTGATTGAAGCCTTTCTCCTATGACCTTTTCTGCCACGAGGTTAGAATGATATCAAAGGCTCTAAAACTCAATCATTGAATAACATAGATAGCCTTTTTAAAAACTATCTGTCATCTTAAATGATTTCACCAGCATAAGCTATTAAATGTGGTCCAAGAAGTCAAATATGAATAATAAGGATTATTATTATCTCATCATTTAGGAAATCTCTCATCACTTAGGAAATGCCATGGGTTTAGAATTTGTCTCCCAGGAACAAGGGACAGAATTCAGAAATTTTCTTGCTATATAGAATCTATTACTATATTATAGAACTTCATATGAAATGAAGACTCCCGAGTAATTTTTATATATTAAATATCCTAACATATAAGGAGTGGGAGCAGAAAGTGTAGCCTAGTGGGACTGCATTAAGAAGGCTCTAAACTTGATCTTTAGCCCCAGAACCATGTTGACCAACAAGAGTTCTAAGAGTAGATAGAATACATTTGCAAACAGTTACAAAATATGTTAGAACACAGTATGATAGGAATATATAACACAGTGTCCAGTCCCAAGTTTTTATCTTTTAGGAATTTCAAGTTACTTTTTTCCCCTTTCAACTTAGCTTTGATTTGAAAGCAAATATTTCATTTAATTATCCTTTAAGCTAAACCTGTTCTTTATTTTGTTATTTTCGTCCCCCCGCCAGTTTAATGGTATTGACAGTTGACAGAAGTCTTAACAAATAATAAAAACTCACACTCCTTGGAGTTGTCTGAGTATTTCTTGTGTATTTCATCTAAGTACCATGACTGGAATTTCATGTATTCATTTCTGTGTCTTTCTCAGGTAACGGAAGCAGGGGGCATATGGTGCTTTGATTCTGATCATCAGATTGCTGTTATTGCACTGTGAAAGTGTCTATTTTCCCATCCCAGTTAATAAGAAATCTTCATAGGAGCCCTTTGAATCCATGTAAATATACTCTTTGTTAGCCAACTTTCACACTAGAGTTTTAATATCTATTCAGCCTCATTGATGGTCCAACCCTATATTAGTTATGGAATTACGGGCACTTTACTGAAGCAAAGGTAAATTGCTGCAGTTTGTGACAGCAACTGTCCAGAGAAAGAGTTGTTGTTTTTTTGTAATCTTCCTTTCTTACCTAACTGAAACTGAAAGCACAAATTCACTTTGTACCTTGAAAAACACTACCTAGAAAATATTCCTTGGCGGAAAAGAAACAGAACACACACTGCAAGGTCAACAGGTCTAAAATCAGACTAATTGGTTTCAGGGATGTAATACAGCCTAAGAGTGGCATTATGGACCTGAAGCAGACACACGCGTTGATGGAGACGGCAGAGTGATGGAAGCTCTGTGCTCAGTGTGAAATTTGTCAGTAGCTATTGGCACCCCAAGTTCATTCCACCCCTCCCTAATTGAGCATTAATACTCAGAACTCGTCATCTTTTATGTCTTGGCACCTCAATGTTGCTTATCCTAGTTGGTAACGGACTCATAAGCACACAAAACACACATTAATTAAAATACAACTTCTTCCTCTGCCAGAGCCATAATCCGGTCATGAACAACTCATAAGGATGCTGGTACCAATGCCTAGGAAATAATCCATTGGCAAGAATGAAGGTATGACATCTCCAGAGACAATGTGGACCGCCTTCAGCCTGTCACTAAGGTAACAGTGCCCTACTAGTCTGCAGTTACATTTTACAGACTATACCTTATCTCATCACAAGTATAATGGGCTAGGAAATGGTAGGACATCCGCAGAGACTTATTCAGGTATCTATAAAAGTTATCCATGCACTACTAGTATTTCTGATTTCCATAAGCCACTTAATGTTTCCTTTTTCCCACAGCTTTGCATCTAGAATCTTAGCTCAATCAGGTAAGCATTTCTTCTATTCTTAAAACTTTTGAAATCACATATTTTATTTCAATAATGAAATTAAAAGTGATATTTAACTGCTTTTGATACCAGTTAGGTAAGAAAAGAAGACAAAATTCCTTCTCTGGATGCTGCCACAAATTGCAGGAATTCATCTCTTTAGTTAAGTGGTGGTCTGACTCTAATTCTATAACTAATAAAGGGTTGCATAGATATTAAAACTCCAGAGATAACTGGATATCAATATGTAGAAGAATAAAAATAGACCCATATCTATCACCAAGCACAAAACTCAAGTCCAAGTGGATCAAAGACCTCAACATAAAGCCAGCCACACTGAACCTTATAGAAGAGAAAGTAAAAAGTACACTTGAACGCATTGGCACAAAAGACTACTTCCTAAATATAACCCCAGCAGCACAGACACTGAGAGAAACAATTAATAAATGGGACCTCCTGAAACTGAGAAGCTTCTGTAAAGCAAAGGATACAGTCAACAAGATGAAACGACAGCCTACAGAATGGGAAAAGATCTTCACTAACCTCACATTAGACAGAGGTCTGATCTCCAAAAGATATAAAGAACTCAAGAAAATGGCCATCACAAGAATACATAATCCAATAAAAAAATGGAGTACAGACCTAAACAGAGAACTCTAAACAAAGGAATCTAAAATGGCTGCAAGACACGTAAGGAAATGCTCAACATCCTTAGTCATTAGAGAAATGCAAATCAAAACAACCCTGAGATTCCATCTTCCACCTGTAAGAATGGCCAAGATCAAAAACACTGATGACAACTTATGCTGGAGAGGTTGTGGGGAAAAGGGAACAATTCAGCATTGCTGGTGGGAATGCAAGCTGGTACAGTGTGGTGATTTCTCAGAAAATTAGGAAACAATCTTCTTCAAGAGCCAATTCTATTAAGACAAGAATTTTTATTTTATTCTAACCCCTCATATGTGCTTCAGTACTTGGCATGTGGTAGAAACCTAAAAACAGATGTGAAACTAAGTGAATGTCTGTATTATAGGTATGTTCATCTTGATCAATAAAATACAGACCTAAATTTCAAATTTATGTGTAGTGAAATTTTTCCCATGTTATTTGGAAAAGGACCATTCCAGATTGGCCAATCATCACCAAAGTAACTTTCTTTCTAGAGATTCCCTACTTTTCTTGGCTAATTCAGACACAACGTTTAGCCCTCATTATTTCTGCCATTAAATTTATACATAATACTCTGAGCTATGAGTTCTATCTGGACGTGAATTCATGCACTGTGACACCTTTTAGGAGTACAGTAGAAAAACAGTACTTGTACAAGTTTGCACCCGCAAGCTCACTTACGGAAAGTATGGGCTTTTGGAGCCCTCATTACTTTAGAGGCTGTGAAGCTGTGGCTGATTACACAGCACTGCAGGAAATGGGTCAGTCTGGAGGTGGGAGGTCATGGTTTTTAAAGCACAACCCCCAGCAGATGCTTTAGAACCATGAACAGACTCCTTACTCCTATGAATGAGCAGTTCTGCCCATCCTTCTAAGTTTATAAGACATACTCCAGAACAAGGAACACATGTCTACTCTAGGGCTCTTTAAGGAAATGATACCTTTGGCATCTTAGCAGGCCATCTTTTTTGTTTTTGTTTTTGCAAGCAGGAATAAAATGTGTCTAACAGCAGATCAGAGAGTAAAGTGACAGTTCTTATTTCCTTCGCAATATAATGGAAAGACATCAATTAAATGAAAAATTAATACAAATAGAGAAGAAAAATTATTCTAGATACCTTTTTTTGATTTAAATCAATTTTTTTCAGAAGCTCCAACTTTACTGATAATTCTGATTTAGGAAACAAACACCAATTCTCCCTGAATGAAAGGATCTTTTTAGGTCATTTGGCAGAGGATCTTAGCATGGTTTCCAAGGGAATGTGAAAGAATTACTGTCATATGTGTAATTCTAATCTATAGACAGAGGTTTCTATAGATTTTATTGAATTCTCAAATAAATCCACTATTTCTACCTAAAAAAAATGACAGGTATGTTAAGAATCACAAGATTTCTGTCCAGTACCTGAGTATTTTAAGAATAAAAGCCAAATGTAAGCCAAAAGAGTTCAGAGGGAGAAATTCCTCATCCACATTAAAGTTTTTTGAGAATCACCATCCTCTTCTTCATACAGATGGAACAGTGTGTCTCTGGTTCACAAGGTTATTTGGAAATACAGAGAGTTGCATGTAATTCCTTAGATCTCAGTTGTCTTTATTATCTTCCCACATAGTATCTGTAGATTGCTTTAGAAAATTCTTAGAACCATCAGATATGACAGTTTGGGTTCTGAATGATCTTTCTGAGGGAAATGGGCACAATGGATTGAAAGGCTAGAGAGGAAAATCCACGGCACCTATATTTGTGGTCTGTCTCAGGAACTCTGCTGACCGGTGAGAAGAGAGGTAGGAGATTGGTGAAAATGGAGAAAGCAGGTCAGCTCACAGTGGCAGTCACCCGCAGTAAAAAAAATTGATCATTGAGTGCTGGGGTATGGTGACCGTTCAGGAGCAATTCTTATATTCAACAAGAAGAGTATGGAGAATGACATCGTCATTGGACCTGTGAGCACCTGAAAGGAGAGAGTGAACAGCCTGTAACCCATAGGGAGGCATATGGAAATATTTTAGTCTGGTGTCTTTAGAGACACAGGACCAACAAGAGCTACATATTCCCTGAGAAGTAATGAGATACTAGTCTGAAACGGGGCCATTCTCAGAGCCCAAAGTACACAGTGAAGCAGTCAGATGATTGAGGTAGGAGCAAAGCTCAAGAACATCAGAAACCACTCTTCTGCCTCCTACTTCTGTTCAGACTTTCAACATGATCAGTAATGTCTGCCTCCATTGGTGAGAGTGAGTCTCTAAGTCCACCTTCTGACTCATTGGCTGGTCGTTTCTGAAAACCCTTTCACATTCTCATCCAGAGACATTGTGAATATGTTAGCACTTACCTCAGCATCTAGGCTACCTATTCCGATTGATTCCGGAAAGCAACCCTCAAACCGGAACATGGACACGCTACCTACAAGTAGAAACAATTCATAACTGATAGACGATAGCTGAAATTAGACATGTCTTCAGGGCATAGTGGCTCTTCTGCATGATAATGTCAATTCTATGAAAATGGAAACTCGGAATCTTTCCTCTGTAGCTTTAAATACAATGTGTAAAGAGTGCCTTGGACGGAGTAGGTCCTGAGACCTGATCAATGGAAGGAATTAAAAAATCATCTGGGAAAACACTACTGTAGAAATAGGAGCGGTGGGCTGCGTCCCGGCACCCGGCCGCCCACATGGCTAGCTCTACCCGAAATAATTACACGGACACTGTGTTCATTTAATCACC
>NC_022023.1:23612747-23633567 GCF_000317375.1 Microtus ochrogaster
TCCACCCACCTATGTTCTAAGCTATGAGCCCAAGCAGTTTGTTTATTACTTAACCAATGAAATCAACAGATTGATATATGACACTCCCACATCACACTACCTCTATGAAACATTGTTAGAAACCATAGTGTCATCAATATACATAGTTTTCTACTATTTTAATATTTTTCTTGAGAATTTAAGAAAGTAATTAAATGAAGCTCCACATAAAGTGGTAGTTTTTAAAGTTCAAGACAATAAATTTTCATGCTTCTGCATCCTGTGTCCTGGAGTCTTCATCTGATGGTTGTAGAACATGAATCCCAATAATGACACTTCCTTTAACCAAACTATTATTTGAGCCTATTTGCTAATCTTTATAGTAAGAGGGGTTCATTTCCACAGAGTTTAGAAACACACTGGAGGGTCACTGACCGTGGAGTGCTGAACACTGAATGACGTAACCTGTGGAAAACATATCCTCGAGTCAAAGGTTTTTGGATTTAATTCTCACTGTCACGAAAGCCCATTGAATGTGCTTGTGTCTTAATACCTTCACCTATAACTATTAGCCACTGGTTTCTCTTCAGCCTTGTTCAGTGAAATTCAGCTAAAATAAAATACTGCAAGCAGAAATGATGCTACCTAATTCTCGTTTTGAAATAGCTGTCTCTCTGCCTGGAAGAGATTTAATTAATATATTTGTTTTACTTGTGGAAGGACTTTAGGCAAAAGCCCAGATAAAGATAGATCTAATTCACTGAAAAACACCATTCTTCCAATTATATATGTTCAAAATCAGTTTATAGATTTTGAGTAAAGGTGTGTGTGTGTGTGTGTGTGTGTGTGTGTATGTGTGTGTGTGTCTGTGTTTCTGTGTGTACACGAGCACACGCAGGTACACACACAGGCACTTGGAGGCAGAAATTAGATCAACACATAATTACAATATTATATTGACCCTGTTTTTATTGTGGCTGACAAAAAATAAGAATATAAGGGAGTAGTAATCAATTTTCAACATGGACCCAGGAACTCAGGCCAACTTTATTCTTCCTATGGTCTTGGTGGTAACAATCGATGTTTGAAAGGGAATTCAGGGAGAACTGCTTACACACTGTGAGGTCCCCCTTGGCTAATCCTGCGTGTCTCTCAGCAGATGTCGAGAGGGAACTCAGAAGATCCATCTATGGAGTGAGAAAAGCACATAGTAGCTGGTTGGGTGCTTAGCAGCTGGAAGAGAATGTAAAATAGACAGGGATGTGGAGATTTCGATCAAGGTACTATTTATGGTGGTATAGTCAGCTTGTGGAATGTAGTAATGTTTGTTCTGTGGGTTATGTTTTATCAATCAAGATGAAAAAAAGAATCATGCAATAAATTGCTCTTCCCTCCAAAAAAAATTCATATGTTGAATCCTAAACGCTAATATCCCCTTACTTAGAGTAAGATTTTGAGAGGTAATTTGACCAGATTTGTGTTTTTACCAGGAAAAGCAAAGAGGGTTGTGCTCTGTCTCTTTTTTTCTCTCACACAAGGAAGCAAAGGAAGAAAGATGTCTGTAGAAATAATTAGGCTAGCTATGGATAAAACAATTATATTTTATTTATTATAAGGGGGAAAACTCACAAAACAGGAAATGAGAAATCCAAGCACAGCAATGTCCCACGGGAAAAGGCACAGAGCACACATACACATGGAGATGCACACATTTTACGCTGGGTCTCAGCGAAGCCAAGCCTTAATTGACACCCACCTGTTAAAGATGAATGGCTAACAAGGTTCCCACCATCTCTTTCTTTTGTCTGAACAAGAGCCATCCAAACCCAATACGAAACTATATACAATAGGAACAGGTATCAAGTATAAAATTACAAACAACATAAGCAACATTAAGCAAAGAACATATGACAAATGTTTTAATAAAATTTCTGTTTTAAGGTGTCTAAATCTTGTACCGAAAATAAGCTTGGCTAAATCATAAGAAGGTAACTATGGCAATCTAATCTTCAACCCCATTGAAGACCTGAGAAGAGAAATAATATTACTGGAGTGGACAGGAAGTACACACCAATAGCTTCCAAAACGAGCACAATATGACAGAGACAATTAGCTACCTGAGTAATCACCCGAAGTCTCATTTGCACTGTTGAAGCAACCAACTTTGGTATTAAGGCCTAGTGTCACTGACAGACCATTTTCAGAGGCAGGAAAATTTTCAAAATTGTCTTACCCTGTCTTGGCAAGATTTGACAGTCTTTCTCTTTGTGTCCTGCTTATCCATTTTTGGATGCTATGAACTCTGCAGTGATTGAGAATGGGCAGTTCCTTGCCCAAAGGTCAATTGTGCCAAGTAAAAAACAAACTCTGAGTGGAGTGTCTTTGGTGGTTAACATTCTTTCAGGAATAGATTGGTGCTCTCAGGAGCAATCATGTCTCGTGTCAACTGAATCCTAAGTTATTTAAATGCCATGTATTGCAGATCTTTTAAGTGGTTGAAGATTACCTATCTAGGCAGACTACAATCTCTGTGTATCTAAAGAACCTATTTAAGCTGACTATATGTATAACAAGCATTAACAACTATTGACCTATAATATTTAATACCTATATAACTTAACTAAGACTTTATGTCAGAATATTAAATAATCTGTAAACAAATGTGCAACAAATGAAGACAATGACTTCAAAATGTAAACAATGTATAAGTATCTTGATCAGAGGTAAGAATAATATAGTATAAGAATAATATATGCTACAATATGAAAATATATCCTAAAGTTTGTATCAGTATACAAAATGTCCTAAACAGAGGTAAAAACATGCATTATATAATCTGACAGGATAACTTTGCATAGGTGCACAAATATTGTAAACATAAATAACAAATATAATTTGAACTTGTATCAATATATAAAAACTTTACCAATGTAATTTTTCATAAATAATAGCTCACAAGTATTCACTTTATTACCCACTATTATTATCCCTTTTTTTTTAACAAACATAGTTTCCACCCAAACCTCTACCTGATACAAGTAATAGTCAACATCCTCTAAAGAGTGTTCTCAACTTTGAGAACAAACTTTTTTGGGAGAGGGGGCATCGTCCTCTAGATTTGCTTTTCACAGTCATGGGGTGATGTTCTCTTTATGGGATGCTGCAAAAGTAAAGTTATGGCTAAGTTTTAAGATTACTGTTTAGTATAGCTGTAAACAATCTTCAAGCAGTTGATAGGGTTTTCTTTTTCAAAGTTCTTATTTAGTTCATTCCCACTGATATCCAACTGCACTGTTTATATGCACTTTAAAAGTAATATCAATAATTATAAAACCAGGCATGGGAGTACATGCCCTATAATGCCTGAATTTGGGAAGCGGATACAGGAGAATTATAATTCAAGGTCACTTAAAGTTAGACGGCAGGTTCAGTCAGTCCAGGCTATGTGATATCTTGTCTAATAACAAAACAAAACAAGACAAAAGACTAAGTAAAAAAATAAGTAATATAAACTTTATGATAATAAAATAAAATCTATGTCCAAAACTGAGACCTACAATTAAACTGTTTAGATCTCCTTTCATCAGAAGGTCTTGGCAGAAATTTCTGCCTTGTTTCTAATGCCCTCCCCGATTCTTCACTAAACTCAGCCTGAACTCACCCAGATTAGTCCCAGTGAGGTCACCGGTGACCTCCTTCATGCTAAAAGCAGAACGGAATTCTCAGTCCTCATCCTACTCCAGTGAAAGGCATCATTTGAAACAAGTGAAGATTTCATCTTCTTAAAACAGCTGTCAGTGAACTTGGCTTCCAAGGCATCTCACTTTCTTCTTTGTTATTTGTTTCCAGTACTCTCTCATCTTGATTTCTAAAGTCTGAGATTCTTTTCAGGCCAATCATTTGAACTTCCCCGTTTTTCTCTTTGAACTTATCCCTTGTAGAACAGAGACTCTCCACAGGAACAATAAACTTTATTTTTATATGTTCAGCATATATATATACACATATAGGGCATGCATATGTATGTATATATCCTATATATGCATGTAAACACATACATATATAGGCTATATATTGTATACATACATAAATGCAGAGTAAATGACTTTATACTGTATTTTTATTGACATACACAAATCTATTTTATTTCCCAGACTCAATAAAGGATTCCAAGCAAACTATTTGCAAAACTAAAATTATTCCTTTAAATGAAAAACAATTTCATATGCATTACACATACACTCATTGACTGATATAATATCAAACAACACAAACTAATTATTCCTGGTAATTAATAATTAGTTTTGAATTAATTTCTTAGTTATATTGTTGATTTTCTGTTGTTTTTTGTTTGTTTGTTTTTGAAGGGCATGGTTCTATCTATGTATCCCTGACTATCCAAGAACTCATTCTGTAGACCAGGCCGGCCTTCAACTCACTGAGCAAGCTTTATCTTGCCTTTGCCTCCTGAGCACTTGGATTAAAGTCGTCAGCCACCATTCCATGTCTTAGTTAGGGTGCCGTTGCTGTATTGAGCATAATTACCAAAGCAACTTGGTAATACTTGGCTTTTGCTTCTACATCACTATTAAGCACTGAAGTCAGGATAGGAACTCATATAGGGCATTCACCAGAAAAAAGGAGCTGATGCAGAGAGCATGTGGGTACTGCTCCCCATGACTTGCTCAGTCTGCTTTCAGTTTTGATTGCATGTTTTGTTTTTTCTGTTTATTTTTGCTTTTCTTTTTTGAGACAAAATTTCTCTGTGTCACAAGCCTGACCGTTCTAGAACTAGCTCTGTAGACCAGGCTGACCCAGCTCACAGAGATCTGCCTGCCTCTGCCTCCTGAGTGATGGGATTAAAGGCATGTGCCACCACCACGCAACCAGCCTGCTTTCTAATAGAACACAGGATTACCAGCTTTAGGTGATTTTTTTTCCCCAGTGAATCGGCCCCTCCCACACCAATCATTAAGTAAATGTGCCACAGGCTTGCCTTCAGCCAGTCTCCTAGATGTGCTTTCTCAGTTGCTGCTCTCTCCTCTCAATTGACTAGAGTTTGCATCAAGTTGACATAAAACTAGACAACACACAGCACAATTATGTTGGTGTTAAATATCATGTCTTTGGTAGTAGTGGTAGTGTGTGTGTGTGTGTGTGTGTGTATGTGTGTGGTGTGTGTGTGGTGTGTGTGCATCTTTTCTGTATGAGTTTGTCTCTTCCAGAATATAAATTTCCAAAAGAGATAAAACCCCAATGTGCATTCTGTGGTTATTATTTAAAAGTCATTCTCTCTAGAATTGACCCCCAAATTCAAGTTTTGTGTTAGAATAAATATTTAGGGCAAACAATGTTGTACTAGAACATCTACTGATTACACACCTATGCTGCATGGACAGAATCTGAGCCGTTGAAGTCGGTACTTATCCACTGAGTATATTTAAGGCCCACACATACAAGGTGTTTCTTATTGTTCTTACAGGCTACACAAGTTATTTTCACTTACAGAGAAAACAATCCTAATAGATAAGTTATCTGTATCCTTTTGCGTTTGTGTACATGCATGTTCATGTATGTCGGGGGGGTGAGGGGTTGTATATGAGATTGGTATAAATATCTTTGCACGTGGCCTTTGGGGCCAGAGGATAACCACAAGCACTGTACCTCAGAAGCTGTTCACCTTGATTTTTGAATTTTTGTAGAACTCTTATCTGGCCAAAATTATTTATGTAGGATACACTTCAGGGCCCATGGAACACCTTCTCCATGCCTTCATGTTTTAGCTACTCATTCTTGCCTTGGTTGCCAACTACATTGGCAGCAACATTGAGCCAATTTCTGTAGACCCTTATGCAAGATTATACTATAGAAAAAAAACCCTGCATATCTAGAGAAGGCCTTCTTTGACTTGGCTATCTCGCACTGTCCACCTAGGTTTTTAGAATCTTCTTCCTCAGTCAGTGATTTCATTACGCACTCCTGTCTTTTTCTTACCTGGCATTCATTAAAACAGTCATGGGAGGGAACTGTTGGTTGCCCATCTCTAAAGGCTGAGCTTTGTTTTTGTTTTCTATTTTTAAAATGTGTATTAATTCCTTTATAACTTATTTCAATATATTTGATTTGACTCACCTCCAGGTCATCTCAGCCCCATTCCAACCTAAATTCCTTGAGAACTTCCTACAGTATATTTTGTAATACCCCACAGCTTTTCTCGATCCATCCCCACCTCCCTACCCATCCACCTTTGAGTGTTGTTTCTTCAAAAGCAGAAGGACAAAAGGTCATTATTTCTTTTTACCTTTTTTATTTTTTTTAGAAATAGTGGATGAACAAGTCTAATCTTTGGAGAATACCCATCAAGTGACATTTCTATGTTCCGTGTTTTTCTAGTTTCTACCCCTATAAAATTTCCTTTAGAAATGCAAATTTCTTCCTCTGGCCATTTTGCTATTCCAGAAAAAAATATCTATCATGATTACTATGGTATATCAGTGCAATCAAGTACACAGAAGTGACTCTTCTTACAGCTTGTCTTGTGCTCTGTTGGGGTTTCTTCATGTTAAACAAAAGAAGAAATAAGTTATGTTATGAAGAACAACTCCTACTTACTTCTACTGGGAGGTTAATTTATTACCTGAGAATACATGTGCATGGCGATCAGGGAAAATAATTCTTTTCTCTGAGAATATAATTCATATGTTTAAAACAATCAATATTCCTAGTCTCAGAGCACTAGGACTCTTAGGTGCCCTCTTTGATGTACTGAGTATGATTACTGAGATTGTCTCCAGAGAACCTGTGTTCTCTGAAGCAGAAAGAAAAATACAACCATAGCTGATCATGGGGATAGTTGTGAGTGTCTGCATTTCCTCAAAGGTGACAAAGAAATTTTGCAAATCACGTGTAGAAAAGGAATAAGAGTTGTTAGAGAATGTTTCTTCAGATCATGCCTGATTGCTCTCCGAGCTGATTAAGGAGAGGGACTTGATCGGGGGAGGGGGAGGGAAGTGGGAGGCGGTGGCGGGGAGGAAGCAGAAATCCTTAATAAACCAATAAATTAAAAAAAAATGTCTGTTAGTCTTTTGTTAGATTCTAGAAGGGACTCTTTCAAACTTTGCTGAGAACTGCCACTCTCAAGGGGTGTAGGCAAATACATATTACAAGTAGTTACTGAATTTCATCCTGGAGCTGAGAAACTACTCTGTTACAGAATAGGCAGCCTTCCCACTGAGGAACGAGGAAAATATTGCATTAAGAAAACAGTTGAATGGAATGTGGATGTTGGACCTTTACCAGGTGGGTGTGTGCTCAGCTCAGATAATAGGTTCCCAGGAAGCTCAGGTTACCATACAAGGATAGTTTAAGGCAAATAGTCTTTACTTGTTAATTCCCTTTCGGACTGGTACCAATAAACACAGTTTATTACAGATGCCCAGCTTCTATAGATAAAATAGTTATCTTTTATATGGTCTGTGCATATCATCTTACGATGACTTAGGATTCTTAATATATTAACAGTAGGAAATCATTGCCCCATATATCACTCAAAGAATAATGACAAGCTTTTTCAAATGTAAATGTTCAGAATAAATGAAAATGTGGTGTCAAATATTTCAAGTCCATGGGTTTAATCTGTTGACCAGGAGTCTGTGGAAGCAGAGTCCCCAAGGGTTTTGAGAAGGGACTTTAAACATGGTGATTCTATCTGAACAAGCTATCAATTACATAGTGTCCTAACTCAACTTGAATTCAGTCTTTGCAAGAAGAGATCACCTGGAAGGTAAAGGCACATAGGAAAGACAGTGAAGGGACATAGACAGAAAGTGCACTCCAGGGTCAGGAACATGCTTGTTTGTTTGTGTTTTTGTTTTTTCAATATTTTATATTCACTTATTTCTCTTTTATTGAAAATATTTTCTTTTCTCAAACACTATATTCTGTTTGTAATTTTCCTCCATCTTCTCTTCCCAGAGGAATAGTTTTAATAAGAAACCAACCTTTTGATCTTAGATTTCCAGCCTTTAAAATGATTAGAGAATAAAATTATATTGTTTAATCCCTTGTGTATGCTGTTCTGTTAAGGTTGACTTCAGAATTTACTTTCAGGCTGAGAACTTATATTCTACTCTAAGTCTTTCAGTAGCAGATTTTCTTTTTTTTTTCTTCTTTTCTCATACAATACATCCCCATCCAAGCTTCCTCTCCCTCCACTCCTCCCCGTTGCCCCACCACCATTTCCCCTTCCCCCCAGATCCTCTGATTTTTCATTTTCCCTCAGAGAAGAGCAGGACTCCCAGGGAAAATAATGGGACATACTCTTAACAAGATGAAATAAATCTAGGCACAATCCTTCATATCAAGGTTGGATGAGGCAACTCAATAGGAGGAAAAGGCTCCCAAGAACAGGCAATAGAGTCAAAGATACCCCAACTCTCACTGTTAGAATATCCCCCCCAAAAAATATCCATGCTAAACAACCACAAAACATATGCAGAAGACCCAGGGAAGACCTATGCTGTGATTGATGTTTCAGTCTCTTTAAGACTCTAGGAGACCTGCTAAACTGTAGCTTTTCCTCAATACAATACAAACAATAATTTATAGGAGACTCTGAAGGGCCAATGACAGGGAAAAGCTTTTAACCTCACTCCAGCCTTGTATGGTAGCCTGAAGCAAATGAGGAAAGTAAAGCCCACATTCATGTTGCTTACAGGGATTGTCCAGCATCATCTTGTTTGCCTCCTTCAGCTGCTCTTCTGAGGCAGTGTCCTCCATGGTCTTCAGTTCTGAGCTCTTCTTTCTTCATGATTTTACTATAGTCTTTCTTGTACCATAAAGGATTTCAAATTTGGACATCGGTTTACTTCTTTGTCTCAAATTTTCTTTTCATTGATTTTTCTTGGCTCTGTCTACTAAAGTTCTGCTATTTACACCACCTTATTTATTTTATTGATATGTTTTTATTTGGCTGTAGTATCAGTTTAAATCACCCCATATTACTGCAGATAATGTTTTCTGGTACAAAGTCTATTTGGTTGGTTTTGTTATTTTGTGTTTCCTCAACAGGGCCTTGCAATATAGTCCAGGCTGACTTTTATCACTTTATCTTCCCACCTCAGAGATTACAGAAAGACATGTGTTATATAATGCCTGGATCTGGTACAAAATTCTAATGAGGTTTCACCATGACTCTTAAAAATTCTATGCTTTAATAAGCAGATGTTGGGAAAATATATTATTGTTAGTTACCCAACCTATCAATAGAATTAGAAAAACAGCATATTCTGACCAGATCTGTGATTAAATGAAGCAGCTGGAAGATCTACTCGTCTGTCAAAAACCTCAGACTTGTTCCTTATGATCATGGCTTTTACTCAGTTAGCATAAGATATGCAAGTAACACTGTAGGGTCATAAGATCTTGGTTTAATGTTGTTTTAGTGGATTTAGATTTGAATAGTAACAAAGGAAATTTTGAAACGGATTGGTGTTTAGAAGTAACAACCCATTAAGAGACCATGGATATATCAGCAATAATTCAATGCATCGAATACTACAAGAAAGCCAAAAATGGCTTCTCATTGCAGTAAAAAAAATAAAAATAAAAGACTATCAATAATTAATGATTAGGTAAGTGACTTGATAGGTGGGAAATTAGTCACTACTCAACTTTATTCTTTTCCGTGAAAGTTTCTGGAACAGAGTTGAATCCAATACTATTAAGCAGAAGTCAGAGCAAGTATTGTCTTTTCCCATCTTTAATTTTGACTTTTAGATGCCAAGAAATAGAAAATGCAGAGTTATGAAGTAAATAATGTACATCAGAGAATAACTGTTCAAGTGAATAGGTGTGGAGTCTAGCATAGGCCTAGGCCAACATTGGCCTCTGCAAAAGATGTGGGTCATTTCAGGAACCCTGCCATTTCTTCAGTAACGGGCACACTTTTGCATTAATGGTGCTATTCATTATCCTTCTCATCTACAAGACAATTTACAAAGGTATCCTCAGAAGGAAATGATGGTATTCAACAAGCTTCCCAGCCTATGAATATTTTCTTCTGCCAAGGTAAAATCAATGAATTTAGGGTTCTGTGGATGAAGATATAGATTGAAGCTTTTATTGGGAAACTATGTACACAAAGTTCCTAGGGCTGTGCTTAATTCTTTACAGAAGTAAGCTTTAATTTGTTCTCTGGCTTTGCTTGTGTTCACTTCTCCAACAATAAGAGTATAATTAAAAAAGGTTGCTAAGTGCTATTCCCTGCATTCATGTTGTGACAGGGAAAGCCCAGTAGAAACATACAGTCTTCAACATAGTGGCAATCGAAGCAAGCAGCCATAGCAGCAAAAATTAGTCTTGGAAGAGAACCTTCGATTGTGTCTCTCAAGTTTCCTCATACTCCAGTTACAGTCAAACACATTTTCTTATTTTAAACCTTATTTATGAAGACTTCTATGTGGAGAATGGCCATAAACCATGGGAAGTCACCCTTTCAAGAGGAAAGAATTAATTGTTTTGTGGTATAATATCTTAGGATGGTGTTCAGCTATTCTCCTCATTTAACGTTACGGTTCTTGTGAGGGAAGAGTGCCTCAGCTATGGTCTACCACCATGTTCAATGGGCTCTGAGGAAATTTCTGAGACCTTGTGAACTGACAGGAACATGAAATTGACTTTGACTTTATGCTGTGAGGAATGTCCTTCGGGAGAAGTGTTAGAGGAAGAAACACTCTCTTAGGACTTCCAGAGAAGAAGAGAAAAACAGTCAACCACTATAGACTTAGGGAGGTTCAGGCTAGGGTCACAATATGGTGAGATAGAGCAAGGATATGAGTTTATGATTTTCTTACCTAAATTTTTATATTTCCACACAAAGCTCAGCATTAAATAGAATTATAAGTTTACAACATATCCCCTCTGAGAGGACAAATTTATTTCAGTATTTTGTTTCCTGGGGAGAAAGCTAACATCTAGACACATCTAGACTTATGATGGGTCTGAAAGACTAGGGCGACCTTAAAAAGCCCTATGGAAGTTTTTCCCTGAAAGTTTTGGCCAAGTCAATGTTAGACTTCTGAAGTGGGAAGCTCCCTTGGCTTTTGAGCTTCAAGGCAGAGACCTTTTCGATGGAAGGAGATTTTGTAGATAGGCTATTTGAAAATCAGCACCATGCGTTTTCACACTTGAAGTTCAAGCTGTCACACTTAATGGCGTCAAAAAAAGCGAAGAATTTTGTAACCTGCTAATTTGCCTGAAATAACAACACCTGTAATCTGACTGGTTTCCCCAGACTGTTGCTGTGTGAACTGGACAGAGTTTATTTATGATAAGATAGTGACACATTGGTACAAAGGTGTGATTACTGTATCCAGCTATGGCAGTGTTGCCAACCTGTGCTTCCCAAACTTCATGAGTCACACAGTCTTATCTACATCCATTTTCTGTGACTGGCATGCCAGTGTTTCAGGCCTGCCTTCACATTCCTTATTTTCTTCAGGAAGTAAATCAAACACAAGTCCTTTCAGATACACTCAAGAGTACTTCTCAACTTCTAACCCTTCTAGAGATATCACAACAGGTTCTGTCCCAGAGAAAGAAAGTGATGCCACCTCCGTAACTCAGGAAATAAATACTCTAGTATTGGAGAAGACCTATTTAGACTTTAAAAATAGAAAAGGTTTAGATTGTTCTTTACTCTTTTCCTTACATATAACAGGTACCTTCTAAGACTTTCAAACACACCATATAGACCTCACTGATACCTAAAGCTGAGCTGACAAGTCAGCTGCAGATATTAAGCTGTTCAAATTAGTTATGTTCACGTAGATGTGCTTAGAGAATTTTTTATTAGGTAACTTACCAGCACAGTTAATTGTGACTAGTTGAAAAGAACACAAATGTCATTTGAACGCTCAGTGAAAACACAGCAAGAGCAAGCAAATAAGAATCTTCAAATAAATCATCCGGTTTGTTCCTTTCAGTAAATTCATTTGCTCTGAATGAAGTTACATGATTCAATTCCAGTTCACAACATGGTTGGGCTATTTTAGCTTTCAGCTAAGACCCACATTAGCAAGCAGTTTACCATCTTAACCATTCTTGCATATTTTTAGGAAGGGAAGACAAAAATTGTCAGCGATGACAAGTAGAACAAATAATATTTAAAAATTAAGATCCCTGTACTTTAAAGTAATTTTCACATGATCCTTCATAAAAATTAACTGAAAACAATGAATTTATAAAATATGTATTCCAATCTCTCATCCAGATATAGAATAAGAAAGGCCATTAGGGAAGTGATTAGTGTTATTAAAGAGTTGGATTGTCACAGTTTTCATGGGAAGAAACCAGATGTGATCAAACAGAGTTGTGTGCAAAAAAGGGAGGAAGAAGGAACATTGAAACTAACCGACTGGGTAATATATCTTTTTTTTTTGTCTTTTTCTTTCTTTCTTTATTTATTTTTTATTTATTAAGGATTTCTGCCTCCTCCCCGCCACCGCCTCCCATTTCCCTCCCCCTCCCCCATCAAGTCCCTCTCCCTCCTCAGCTTGAAGAGCAATCAGGGTTCCCTGACCTTAATAGACCATTCAGGTCTAGTAAGGTGAACATCCAAACTGTCTAGGCTCTCCCAAAACCAGTATGTGCAGTAGGATCAAAAACCCATTGCCATTGTTCTTGAGTTCTCAGTAGTCCTCATTGTCCACTATGTTCAGCAAGTCCGGTTTTATCCCATGCTTTTTTCAGACCCAGGCCAGCTGGCCTTGGTGAATTCCGGATAGAACATCCTCATTGTCTCAGTGTGGGTAATATATCTTTACTCCTCAGAAATATGCTAGGGAAAACTATTAGTCAGATAATAAATAACTACATCCACGTCTTAAAATTAAACTATTAAATGGTCAGTGAGCTACCATAAGTTCCATACAAATTAACTTCTTTAAGAAAATTCACTGACTTAAACTGTAAAATTTTATGTATTTGTAAAAGTTATTTTATTCATTATTTATGTGTTTGTTGTACCACGAGGCATGTGTGGAAGTCAAGGAACACCTTGCAGTAGCAGCAAGTACCTTTAACTTCTGAACCATCTCACTAGCACAAATAAAAAGGTTTAAACTGAAGGAACTTAGTAAAAAACAGTCTTAGGTATGCTAATGACTTTTAGACACAACATCAAAGACATGTTCCACATACACCCAAAAAGGGCAGAATTCATTGTATTAAAATTTCCTACCCTATTAAAGACAGTGTCAAGAGAATGCAAAAAGAAGTAACAGGTCAGGAGAAAATATTCATGAGAGGTTTGGTAGATGAAAAACTTTCAGATGATAAAACAAAGGACACTTCAAATTCAAGAAAGAAAAATCAAAGAACTTTATACTTAAAAATCATTCATAGTGGAAGACTGGATGCTTTAATGATGTGTACTCTCATTCCATCAATCCAGCCAAGTCCAAATAGTTATAGCTATGAGAAAAACTCATGAAAATGCAATAAAATTTTCAAATGAAAACACAAATTTCAAACTTCCTATTTTCAGATTTCCCTGTGTACATACCTCACCATAAATCCTGCATCAATAAGTCTAGAATATGAGATACACACACAAAAATCAATGGCATTTTGACATCAACTTACAATTGGAAATCAAGCTTGTTTAAATCCATAGATAGAATAATTTTAATTAAAATATTAGTAAAACAATTTTTGTAAGAACAGTACAGTTCTAAAATTGATATGCAAAGACAAAACAAGTCGAATCCTTGAAATTTTATTAAAGGTGAGGTAAAAGTAGAAGGGTATGTGCTACCTGATTTCATAACTATAAACCTATAACAATAGGCCAACCTGATATTGGTGAGAAGATGGAAAAATAGATCAATGGGACACAATAGATTGTCCAGAAATAGACTACGCATGTATGACTATTTGATTTTGACAAAAGTGTGAAAAGAACTCAATGGAGAAAAGATAGCCTTTCAAAAAATGCTTTTAGATCATAGATCAAAATTTGAAATATTTTAAAGAATACATATGAGAATAAAACTTCATGACCCAAGGTTAGCAAAAACTTTGAAACATGATACCCTAGTAGGATCTACAACCAAGAAAGAATGATAAATTGTACTATATCAAAACTTTAAATTGTCATCTGCCAAAAAAAAAAAAAGAAAAAGAAAAAATAGTGTTAAAATAATCAAAGGGAAAAGAGAGAAGGTCAAGGCTGAGGGGATGTATTTGACATCATGTATCCAAGGCTGGTCTGGCTTCTCAAACATACAAAGAGTATTTCCCGTTAAACATTAGGACGCACAACGGCACGCCTGTGATGCTACAACAGCATGAAACAGCTCACCAAAGAGCACATTTGGATAACAGCCATATTAAAAAGAAGTCCAATATTGTTATTCTTTACAAAGTGCAAGTGAAAAAAATGAAATACTTTACACACACTGACTTGAGTCTTTTATACAAACAAAGTTACACCTTGGGAACACATGGGTGTGGTTTCAGATCACAAGAAAGCAAATAAGCCCAGACAGTGATCAAGCATTTTAGGTTGCCCAGTGCTTCTAAACGTTTTGGTTATGCTGAATGAGCATCTTAATCTGTGTGCAATACCATTATGCCAAAATTTATCTTTCTTCTTTGAATGTGTACATGCCTTATACATGTGCCGCATGTGTGTGGATATCCTGTGCATGCAGAGATGCAAGATTGATCTTGAGTGCTTTTTTTTTATCATTTTGTACCTTATATATTAAGCAATGTCTCTTATTGAAGACAGATCTAGAACTCCAAGAGTCAAAGCCAACTTAAACTCTATCGCTACTAGATTTATGAAGTAAGTTTCCATGCCTTCCTGATTTTTATGTCTATTTTAGGAGATCCCGTCTCCAATTCTCATGCTTAGCACTTCCTCATTGGGTCATTTTTATACCCCAAACAAATACCTTTATTTTAAAATACTTTATTGATAAAAATATTATCTGGGACTTTAGTGACTCTTCACCAGGTGCAAATTTCATCTCCAGAAAGTACTTATTTTCTTTGATCTTCTGTAAGAATCAATATCTCATCAGCTAATTCTAATATAAATTATTATGCTTTATTAATATTAGGAGTATCCACTTCTAATTCTAGTTTTTGATTTATTCATTCCGTCAATTTACTTCTTGAGAAATAAAAGGCCTACATGATATTTTCTAACACAAAGCTGATTAATTTGTATGGAATAATATATTCAGCATTGCCACCTTCCTTAATGGTTCAAGTTCAATATTAGTGATAAGTTTCTATAGATGACACCTCAGCACTTGCTGCTTTGTCTTGTCCTTTGATGTTACAGCTCCTTTTTCCCTAAACCTCTAAGCCAACCTCTGCCAGGTTCAGACTTATTCAGATTCCTGTTTTCTCATACTTGTTGTACGCAGGGATTTGTCTCTTGATTAACTTTTACCTTTAGGAAATGTGGTTGATTTGATCTTCTGTTCTGGTTGAAGGGTATTTGACAATTTAATATAAATGAAAAGTCTAGGATATAAGTAAAGAACAGCCGTGAGTGTGTCTATGAGGACATTTGCAGAGACAATGAGATCATTAGGGTTCTGAACTAGTAAATGAATTTATGCCTTAAAGGGTTCATGACATGCTGGAATTTTCATGACCAGGTAAAAGGTCCCCTGGAACATGTTTTTGAGGGATAAATCTTGTCATGGCTTCTTCCTATATCTCTGTCTCTGCTTCTTGGTTGTCATAGTGAAAACTAACAGTACTGTATTTAATTCCAAATAGACTGGCTATTTGGAATTTATATCAGTGTTATATAAAGCTTTCAATGTGATTTCAGTTCTTGTCAGCTCTTACATTTTTAGCAGGAGTTCAAGGTTACCCTCACATACCTACTGTGTTTGGAATGCATGAAATCCTGTTTTAAGAATAAAATAAACTATAAAAAAATGAATCGAAAGGATATAGACCCGACAATAACCTGAAAACAAAGAAGAAATGATACACATTAAAAAATTTGGAGTTTTGATAATAATAAAAATGAGATCAGCAATGTCACCAGCTACAAGATTAATATATAAAAGTCAGTTCTCTGCATGATAACCACTAATACTCTGACAGTACCTGGCCTTATGACTGCTTCTCATTCTCATATAACTCTTCACATCAGATGATGTGGGGATCAACTGAACCTCCCTAATTTTTATTCTTTTCATCAATTTGATGAGTTATTTGGATTCTAAGGCCAACAAATGGTTCACAAATACAGGATTTGCCTCTCCATTAAGTTTGTTGGGACTTCCGTCTTGACACAATTTTTACATATTTGTCTTTAGGTTACTATGATAAGTTCCACCTCCCGCTATTCCAATTTTGTGACCTCTACTGAGTTTTTAAGTTTTACCAACCTGATTTACATGCTCAGACTTTCCAGTGAGTATTCAGATGTGTCAAGCTGGTTTCACTTGCACCCCAATCCTCCCTTATAGTATCTTAGATGCAGTGCATGGCGAATCCTGAGACACAGATGACCTTCACTCTCTTTGTTTCTCTATTCAACAAGCTTACTTTGATTAGAAGAAGTTGCAGAAATCACTACACCATCTTTCCATGTAAGGAGTACTCCTTAATAAAGCACTTTTACTCTCACAGGCTCCAAGCTCCAGAACTCAACTGAGAGATATTCACACCACAGAAGAAGCTGGGTATGAAACAGAGAACATTAAATCTCTTCCCCATGAAAACTGACTTCATTACAAGGAAGTCCCTTATAGGCACTAAGACACTTAAATCAATGTACTATGTGTTAAAAGTAATTATAAGGAACCTCGTAGATCTTTTAGTAATATGATAAACCCTCATATTGATTATTTCTGAAGAGGATTGAAGAGATGGACAGCTAAGAAGACTTCCTCTGTGATCAAAATAATCTCAATCACGTAGCCTGTATACTATCTTTGTAAAGTAGCCAAAATTTAATTACTCTTTTCAGTAACTTAGATACCTGATCATTGTTAAAAACAAACCAACCATCCAGAAATCAGTGAGCCAAGCATCTCAGTGCATCAGAAACAAAGACATTTCCACAAGGCCATTATCATCTGACAAGGCTTTCTGTTGGGTAACTAATAGAATGGAAAACATGCACAGAGCCCATGCAGCCCACACAGAGGTTGTGAACTAGTTACATAGACTTGGGGAGAGAGCCCTCACACCTTATTGGTACATCTCATGCACTATTTTTGGAGTCATTCATGAATTTCTAATATGCCACCACATGTGCCTGTGTACGGGCCACCTCCTTGGCTACTCATGGGCCCTTATGTCCCTCTCAAGTGTAGCTGCGTAAACCTTGCTGCCTGTATGAGAGACGTTAGTGAGTCTTGTGTAACTCTAGGCTTCTCTGATTTCAACACAGCAAAGGTCCAAAGAAGAGTATCCCACAACATCAGTTCAAGGCAAGCAAGAAGGTTGGAAGAGTTGGCTATTCATATGTAACTAAGTAAATTTAAGACGTTTTGTGATAGAGCATACAAAACTGAGATAAACCTGAATAAGAGATTTAATATATAAGCTAAAATATGAATTAAAGAAAAACAAGAAATATAAGATTCAATGCATTTCAGGAACACTTGCACAGAAGCCACTCTCCATCATAGGTAGGCAGATTCCACTGAGAAGTACTGATGTATTGTCTCACTGGTAAGGTACCATGAATTGGTAAACAGGTGGAGGAGAACCTTGAATCCTTGAGCATCCCTGTCTGGACTGGAACCATCATTCCAGAGCTGGAGGGAGAGGTCAACAGCTGGGCCAACATTCCCATGAGAACTGACGCTCTCTGACTACCAAGTATTAGTAGGCTTTCTCAGGTAAATATTCTGTATTTGTTCTCTCTCCTTGGACACATTTTCAGGGACATGCAAATCTTATGTTCCTTATGTTGTGTGGATATCAGTATTTTTTTCTTCGGGGAAAGTTGAATATCAAGAGAAAAAAAGGCCATATTTCAAGAACTATGCTCTTTCCCTTTCTCCATTCTGATATTGCTCCAAAGTGCAGAAGAAGAAAATTCAGATTTCATTAATGTGAGCAAACTTTTCCAAAAATCTTTCCTTCACTATATTAAAACTGGAACTTATGGTAAGGAATAAAATCCAACTCATTATCCTCAGACCATAAGTCTAATTCTATGAAAATCCTCCATGGCGCATAAATTCTGCATGAATAATTTTATGCCTCTTTCACTTTGACCTTTGGCTAAATTAAACAAAGCAATCATAAGATTTACAAATGAGAAACATAAGAACTATAGAATGATTAAAATTTAAAATACAAAACATAACCTTTCATAATAAAAATGAATGTTTTACTAATTTTATCTCAAAAGCATGTTGATCAAATGCATGTTATAACTAAGAAATATAAGGGAATCTAATTAATATGTGCCTGAATGAAGACAGTTACAACAATGAACCCCGAGATCATACATGTTAATACAGCAAAGGGAAATTTTCACTACAGTTTGTAATTGTGTCTCGTTGTTGGCAAACATTTGAAATGGTATTTTCCTCAGTTGTTTGTAAAGACGTCATGATTTGCCATTTGAAGCATTCTTCATTGTGTTATTCTGTGCCGACAAAGTCAAAATAACTTTTGCATATTCCTTGCTGTGTTCATCACCAAGATCTGGATTACTGATGCTAATAGAGTTTGCACTTTGTCAGAGTGTGTATGTTGACAAGGACTAACATGAACGCTCACACTAAACAGATGTGCACTGACAATCGTGTGTGAATAAACCACCACAACTTCAAATTGCGGGACTGGATCACAATAAGGACTTAGTATTTCTTAAAACATATATTAAGTATATACTTATAAACCTTATAAATTATGGGGTATTATGTTAATATGACTTATGTTTGGGGTATACCTAAGCCATGGCACATGTGTGGTAACTTTGTGGAGGTGGTCATCTCTTTCCTAGTTTATATAGGCTCCAGGGATTGAACTCAGGGTTTCAAGATCCCTGGCAGGTACTTGTATCTGCTGAGCATCTTCCTGGCATAGCACCAGACTTTTGACTTATTTATTATATGACATACTTGGTATCACTTGTATCGAAATACAGCACCACTGACAGAAAAATTATTAATACATTATATGTTAAATAGGTATAATATAGGTCAACACACATTTACAGTTAAATTTATGTGTGCATGATGTCCAAGCACAGTAGTTAGTGTTCATGTTAGCAGAAGTAATAGCTGTCATCATGCACCAACTGTGGAGGTGTGTGGAAATAGAACAGAAGGGGAGAGAAGGTCCATTACAAAGGTTTTGAATTAGGCAAATTGGAATTCTATAGTATATTTAAGAACAATCTGTTATTTGTATAATAACCATAATCAACGAAAAGCATACTTCATCAGTTGTAATGAAATATAATTATTAGATATAACAAAATAGAAAGTATGCATTCTTAAATAATCAAAACATAGAATACAAGACAGAACAATTTCTGGACTCCATACAACAATTGGAATCATTCAATCACATTAACTGTAGTTAGTTGACTGTATTGGGTTCATATAAGACCAGTCTATAAAAAAACAAACAAACAAACAGAAAACAGTCAAGTGAGAGGGTGGGGCTCTAAGGCCTTAGTGCTTCCCTCTAAATAATTGGCCATGCACAGATTCTGATAAACAAAAGCACTGCCTTTAGTTAAATTTCATACCCTCTGCAAAGTCCATCAGTCTTCAGTGGGTATCGCCAAACCCATAGTCACCTAGATAACCTTGCCAAAACTTTTTGGGTTACAAAACAAACTGAGTAGACATGAATGTGATTGGTGGATAGTGGGGGAAGGCACAGGAGAAATTCAGGGAGGCAAGTGGCCAGAGTGGTCAGGATACAGGAATACATATGAAAAAAAATTAAATATGAAACATTAAAAGAATGATTAAGCATAAATAGATATGTTTCTATTATATATTTACTTTTGACTAGTATTTTAAAAGTATATATGTAATATTTTATCTTATAAATGTAATCACTAACAATTTAGTTATGATTGTCAACTTTGAAAGAAAATTTTAGTTTTGATTTAAAATAAATAGTGCTGAGATAATAATATTATATCTGTTATCATCTATCTTTCAGTGAATGGGCCTTAAACTGACTCCACTTTAGCATTCTTGAACAAAAATTTCAAATTCCTATAGTTGGAGATAAATTTAGATACTGCTGTTTTATTCTAAGTAATACATAAACCAGAAATCTGACATTTAATAATACTGAGATTTAGCAAATTTATTATTTAGTCCCTGTGTGTGCATGTGTGTCCGTGTCTGTGTGATGTGTGTCCATATGTATTTATTCAGGAAGTCAGTGAGTGAACTGTGGATATGAGCAGAGAGTTCTGAAAAGATGAAGTTCAGATTGTCAATAACATTTGGAAAACATTTAACATCTTTTTTTTTGTTTTGTTTTGTTTATTTTTTTTTAGTTGTTGAAAAAAATTTCCGCCTCCTCCCCATTTCCCATTTCCCTCCCCCTCCTCCCACACATTGCCCCTCCCCCCATCCCACTGCCCCTCCCCCCACTCCATTCCCCCTCCCTCTCGAGACTGAAGAGCAGTCCAAGCAGATTCTTTACTACTACAGTCCCTGCATTTATAAGCAGATGAGGGGACTGGGACTGAAAAGTAACTTCACGGGGAAAGAGAAGTCTCTGCATGGACACAAGCAGCCTTCTTAAGATATCTGGGTCATATCACTAAAGTGAACATTATTTATCTTTTTTTTTTTTTTTTTTTTT
>NC_022023.1:23634222-23684755 GCF_000317375.1 Microtus ochrogaster
GGCGTGGCTATCTCTATATAATCTGCCCCTGAACACAATAAAGGGGGCATTCTTGGGGCATTCAAGGATGACCCGTGTCGCTGTCTCTCTGTCTGGGTGTCTGTATACTTTAATCTCCAGCCCCCCTTGCCCGAAGCTCACGAACTAGGTGCCAGCACACAGAGCTCAGACACGGGGGCGCAGTGCATGGCAGTTGGAGGTCTCCACCAAGATGTGGTCAGGAATGATAAAAAGGAAATGGAGCAATCAGTGATCTTCCATGCCTCTGCTTCAGTTCCTGCCTCCAGGTTTCTACTTTGAGTACCTCATGATGGATTGTGACAAGAACATGTAATCTGAAGTGAACCCACCTCTCCCTAACTTGCTTATGGTCATGTTGCTTGATCACAGCAATAGAAATCCTAACCAACTGAAATGACATTAAGATTCCCTCTCACTTCAGTCAGCATAGCTACCATAGAGCAAACGAACAGCAGGGAATTGATTGAGAATGTGGGGAAATTGTAACACACATACAATGCTGGCTATAAAGAATGTGCATGATTTGGTGACAATGAAAACTTGTATGAAGTGTCCTCAAAAATAAAGAAGCTTCAAAAGATAAGTACCATATGGCATTAGTAAGCATTCCAGGGCATTAACCTGACTGATTATAAATCAACATATGCCATAGAGATACCTGGATATCTGTATCTACTGTAGTACTATATACAATAGCTAAGCTACTGACTCATAAATCTATCAACTAATGAGTATATAATGAGAATGTGGTACAAGGAGACCATGCGATGTCCTAAATTCGCCCACATCAGTCATCAATCAAGAAAATACTCACCACTTGCACACAATACTTTGAGAGGGCCACAACTTGACCCTTGACAAAAGATAGTTGCTGCCACCCTTAATACCCAACTGCTCAGACAAGCAATTATACCCACCTTCCTAACCTTGCTTTTACTTCATAAAATTATCTTCCAAGGCGTTCTTTTATTGCTTCATAGGGTTCTAAAAACATGTCCATAGTTAAATAGGCAGGAATCCCTCCATTTCTCTGCTTCTTAGGGATCTACCTGTTGGATCCTCTTGCTCTTGGCCTTAGATTTGTGTCTAGACATGAGAATGTAGAGAGCTAGCATCATCATTAGGTATGAAGGCAGCATTGGTTTCAAGTTCCTACACTCTTCTGTAATCAATTTCTTCATTGTTAATTCCATCAATAGCACCTAAAAGAACAAAATTCAAAAGACCAAATTCTCTGTTCTCTGTCTTCTACCACTGGGGAAAACCTCAGATGCCATGATTCTTATGATAATGGCAAGAACATGGCCCTTTGCAGCTGTCAATCAGTCATGAGTATTATATTTTGTTCCATCCGTTATTACATCCCAAAGGAAAGTCTTCATTTATTCCTATCTTATTTTCTTCTTGTGAGAGACCAGAGCTATGTCATACCAAGGAATCTTCAGAACAAAATATTTCTATGAAATACTAAATATAAAAGTCTCTTGTATTTCTAACAAGGCTGGAGAGAAACATTTCAGCAAAGAGAGATCAGAGCCATTCCTTAAATCAGTACACTTTCTTTACTTTGGGAGACTTCATGCCTTAAGATAGATTAATCAAGCGTTAAGTGTGGGGGGGGGGAGTGGGCAAACAGACAGACACAGAGACAGATGCAAAGATATGGAGATGAAGAAATTTTTAAACTGCTATAGAAATATTAGAATTCTTATGCCTTAATTCTCAATACTGATTTCAACAGAAATAATAGTTAACTGAGAATCATCATTCTGTTGCTATGATAAAATACCATAAGCACAGAGCAACTGGGCTTTCCTTCATCTCACATCTCTCAGGGTTTTCAGTGCCACCTGTCCAGGAGTGGCACCATCCACAATGGGCTGGACCCTCTCCCTTCAATCATCAATCAAGAAAATGCCCTACAGTCTTGCCTACAGGCAGTCTGGATGGAGTTTGCTTCTCAGTTGAGGTTCCCTCTTTTCAAATGGCTCTAGCTGACTGTAGCTGGTGTCAAACTGCCACAGAACTCACCAGAACATTTATTGCCAGTAACTCCTATTCACACAAATACTTCTCTGGGAATTAATCAAATTCTGCAGAGAGGTCACAGAGAAATTTATTGTGACATTTCTTCAACCAACGAACAACAGAGGGAGCCTTGTTTCCCAGGGAGACCTGTGTACAACAGGATCAGGAAGAGGTTATTTCTCTGAACTCGGTGGGACTCTGCTTCCTGTATAGGTTAGAGTTCCCAAAACACAAGTCTGGTCTAAGCAAAGGTGAAAATCCCAGAGGTGAGAAGTGACAGAGCCACAGATCGCTGGGAACTAGCGATCCAAAACTGTTTATTTATGAAAATAAAATTTCATAATTAGAGCTGCATACCCAATTCTAAAAATTTCCAAAGTCATGAACTGATAGTGGTTGAAATATCTGTAGTTAAGACTGAGTTTTTCAGATAGGGGAATCTATTATCTATCTATCTATCTATCTATCTATCTATCTATCTATCTATCTATCCATCATCTATCTATCTATCTATCTATCTATCTATCTATCTATCTATCATCTATCTATCTATATCTATGAATGCGTAAGTGCCAAGTTCCAAGTCACTCACTGATTTTAAAATAAAAGAAGAGTCTAAACCGTGTCTTCCAGGTGACCGCTCTAGTCTGGTTTTGACCTCACGCTGCAGCATTTTAGCGTTTTCATTTGATGGGTTGCTTTAGATTTGTTTCGCACAAACTTTGATCCTTGTCAATTTCTTGGTACATACAGTTCTACTTATTAGTTCCACTGTGACATTTTTTGTCAGCTGGGCGGGTATAGTTCCTATACACTGGTGAAGGTTCTTGGAAAATTCCACCAAATTCTTCTTACTATTGTCAATGAGGGAAACGAATGGAATATGACAAGACTCTTGGTTGAGTATATGAAAGCAAAGGAGAAGGAGCACAGAGGAAGAGGAGCCAGCTCCGCTACACCTGCAGTAACAGGGTCAGGAGAGGATTACACACAGAGATGATTATTTGATTAACTCTGTAAAGTCCTTGTTAGTCTGATGCATTGGTTCATACTTCAGCATACAACTTTGATGTCCTGGAATCAAAAAATATCAGTGCAGTTTGCAGCTTTTTCTTTATGAATTCTCTACCATTTCTTTGGGTAACTGTCAATTTTGATTCAACAGAAGTTCATTCCACTTTTCTCACTAAATAATCAAGTTAAAATACGGTTATTAGATCAGTTTTATCCCAATGTCCCTGATATTATTATAGATCCCCCCTTCTTTTTTGTCAAAACACATCAAACCTCAAGAAGAAGCCTGGAATGCATCCTTTCCCAACAGCTCTCAGATAGAACCAAGCCTATTAACACCTTGAACTTGATCTTCCCGATTTAGAACTGGCAACCAAATACATTTCTGTTGTTTGAGTCAACCAGGTGCCTCCAACCTGTTATGGCAGATGCAGCAAAGAAATATACAATAGAATAACAAATCAGCCAGGTTGTTTGCAGAGGGAATGCGGAGTGAGGGAATTCCTCCTGTGATGTGGGATTTCCCTCTGTATGCTGTGAATACCATTTGTTAATAAAAAAAAAAACTGTTTGGACCTGCACAGAGCAGAATAGAGGAAGGCAGGGAAAATTAAACTGAAAGCTGAGAGAAAGAAGGCAGAGTTGAGAGAAGCCGTGAAGCCCCGCCAGAGACAAATGCCGGAACTTTACCCGGTAAGCCACAGCCTTGTGATGATACACAGATTAATGGTCAGTAATACACAGATTAATGGAGATGGATTAGTTTAAGATATGAGTTAGCTGGAAATACACTTAAGATACCGGCCAAACAGTATTGCAAATAATATGGTTTCTGTGTGATTATGTCAGGGCTGAGCAGCAGGGAACAAACAAGTGACCTCATACTACACTCCTGAAAGCATGAGCCAACTTTTCTGCAGCATGAACGTTGCTTATTTGATGATGATGATGATGATGATGATGATGATGATGATGATGATGGCTGAATGACACTGCATATTTTCAAATTCATCAAGTTTTGCTTCTCAAAAAAAATGGACGTCATGACACCACAGGAAGCCTGTCTGATTGGGTGGGTTTAGGAGTCTTCTCTCTGTGACTTCACTGCTAAGGTTTCCTTGACTTCATCCCCATCATCTCCAGGAATGCATAGTTGCGAAGCAAAGCAAGAAAAATTGTCTCAGGGCTGCGAGCCGGGAGTACAGTAGGAAGAGAGAAAACGAGGTAGGAAGGATGAAAGAAGACAGCTTTACAGTTAAGAGAATCACTTGGAGGACGACGCCGAGAAAAGAACAAGCGACAGAGAGGTTTCAGGATAAACAGTCATGTGAAGTCAAACTGGTCTGTACTGCCCAGGTGCCCTCAAATAACTTTTAGTACAATCCTACATTACTTCTTAAGGATTTTAGATTCAAACATAAGTTTTACTTTGCATTCATCCTTCTGCTAAAATGATACTCAAATAAATAAAAATCCCCACTTGCCCCAGGTTTCTCACTTCTTCATTCATCCATCCATCCATCCACTCATTCACAAGTCTGATTGCCACCCTAGAGCAATAATCAGAGCTCATGAATTTCCGTTAAGATGCCTCACTCCTGTTCTTGTTCTACACACCAAGCACAATTCCAAGTGTAATCTGTTGTTTGGCCATTGACATTTAACTGAACTGTGCCTACTTTCCATTTTGTACAGTGATGGTCATGGATGAAAGAAGATAGCCTAAGCAATACCCTAACCTCAGTAAAATGTGAATATAATTCAAGTGGGATAGACTCTGTAAATACACTTAACGTTGTATACTACGCATTCCAATTTATTACTATATATATTTATTTGTAAGCAAACACTTATGGTATCCCCCAATCAAATACACTTGAAATTATATTCACTGCCTACTTCAGCACATCAGTGCAGGGACATTTGGGTCTAGACTCTGTGTAATGATTAGGACAGTCTTGAGTGTGTTCAAGAATGAGTTTAACATTGCAGCCAATATTTCAAAGAATGAATGTTTTAACCTGAAGATCTGCTTACTTCACCTTTTATAGGTCTAGCTAGAGACCCTACCGTTGCTCAAATACCACTTGCAGGGAGGGAGAAACATGGTTTTCATGTTTAAGAAAATCCAAGGAAAAATTACCTAAAAAAATTAAATGATCAGAAAGCAATCGCTCAGCTCAAGAAAATGCTGTGAAAATGTTAGAGCTTCCAAACACTTGAGCCTTCTTGTTTAGTGCACAAGAGCATCACAGACTATAAAAAGCAGTCCTTAGAAATGACTGCTTCTCTAGGAGCTGCATGTCAGTGGAGACATGCACAGATGTCTTTATTAGGCTCTGGTCTAAGTAGCTTCCCTGGAGGGGACCCTGGTGGCTAAGCATTAGCAGGCTGATGCCTAATCTGTGAGAATCTCTCTGCTCATTACAGCGCTCATTAGCAGTGGGTGACCTCACAAGGAGGCACGCGGTATTGCGATTTTTTTTCCCAGTTCTTAGCTCCTTGTTTACTCTGGGGGGTAGGCATGTAGGAGCCTACACACAGACCCTCAAATGAACCATTGTTCCCGCACAAACCGTAGCCCATCGCGGTATGCGCTTCCTCGGCACAAATCCCTGCACAGCCCCTTCCGTGTGCAGTTTCTACATCCCGGGAGCCTTTGCAGGAGGGACATATCTGATACTTGGGTTTGTAGTCAAACGTATAATTCTGGCTCCTGGATGAAACAGCTGTACCTAGTTCATCGAATTCTTCAAGTTGTGCGTTTCCTTCCCTTGTGTCTGATGAAAACACCCGAAGATGCAAACATTTTCATTATTGCTGTCTTGCTGCTGGTGGTAGTCTGTTTACCTTGTTTGTGTCGAAACTTCTCTAGTTGAGATCACAGGAAGAGAAACAAACCAATATTGTTCTGGGCTGTGATGGAAGTTTTCGCTGTGTTTTATAAGCTGGGGGAACTCCAGTGTTGTGCCATGAGCAGTGCGGTTTCTGTGGAGATCATGGATGTGGAGGAAATTGCATCCTTGAACGCGAGAATAAGAGTTCAAGTTTATGTGTATATTTGCACTTTTGCAACAGCCCTCCCGTCTCTCCTGAAGCGTCATCATATCAATGTCATCAGATCAAAGCAAAGCCTCCACAAATTAAACATTTACCGCTTTTATGAAATTCCCCACTGAATGCAAAAAATGATGACATTTTCGCTGGAGTACACCCTCATGTAAGCACTTCAAGGCAGACTCCAGTCCTGAGCTCTGATTTCTGCATTATCTCTGTTGTGCTGGGAAAACAAAGGGAGGGAGAGGACTGCTGAGCTGGACTTTTTCTTTCCAGTCTAGGACTCCACCGCCGCCACCATTTCTCTCATACTCTTTTGGGAAATTAGGAGGAGAAAAGTCATTTCAAAAATCTCTCTTTTCAAAGAGAAGTCAATTACAAAATCAGTGACTTTGCATATTTTCACCGATTTGATGTCCACCTACACAGAAAAACTACTTTTCGTGACTCACTCAGGGGAGGAAAAGTAGCTTTGACCCTGGCTGTGAGTCACTTGTTTAATAGAAACTGGCCCAGGAACACTGTAAATGTGGGTAAGCCTTAAGTTAATTAAGTTTGACACTGTTGCTGGGAGTTGGTGAGGGCAAACAGAGAATTATAAAGTTTGTACTTTGACACCAGGGTGATTACTTTTTGCTAAAAAAAAAAAAAAATGCAGAAGTAATAACCTTACATTAGGGGATTAATCTACATAGCACCAAGAAAAGTTGGTTTAAAATCTTAATGGCTAATAGTTCTTCACACCTCAATGATCTTTGGCAAATATTCTTATGTATATTCTTGTTGCAATCCACTCTTGTCTTTTTATACCAGAAACAAATATTTTTAAAGTGTATGCATGTACACACACACACACACACACACATACACACACACACACACCCCAGTTCCCTCGAAGAGAATATTTTAGTTAATGCTTGCTGTAAGTACTTAGAACCATAAGCAGCATGCATCACATAGTAAAGTAAATAAAGTGATGTTACATTAAACAGATGACTACAGAAATGTATATGATGCATCAGGAAAGTTTATTAAAATCTCAGCTAAATTAGTGAATCTCATTAAAGCACAAGGGGTTGAAACGTAGTGGAGGCACAAGTGTGTGGCAACACTATGTGTTCCCTCCAGGTTGCGCACGACCTTGAAGCAGAGCAGTTGTGAAAACTCACAGGTGACCCTCACCAGACTAGGCCAATTAACATCCCCTCACGCAGGGAGTGAGGGAGCCAGGGAGGCCATAGACCTGCACTAACACCCTTCCCCCTTGGATGCCAATGCCTTTATATTAGAGGTGAACAATTGATTGGGAGGACCCTTTATGTGACTGTGTCAAAATCACTCAGTGGAGTTCCTCCAGTGTTGCTTTAAAAAGTCACCCACATTCCTGTAAGTAATCACAATAAACTCATTGGTTCACCAAGCTGGACTTGGAGAGAGTTCTTTGTTCTGTCTGTCACTTCCTTGAATGCGGTGAATAGATAGTTGCCTGCCAGATAAGCCATGCAGCCGAGCATTGAAGATAAGCGATCTGAAATGTATCTATCCCCATTATGTGAAACGTAAAATATACAAGAATATCATATGTGTATTTTATAAAGAACACTGCCTTTATTCAAGCAGCAGTAGATTGGGAAATATATTCTCACTGCTGGGAAGAGGAGGGGAACTTCAGTTTGCATGACTCTCACGTGTTTACAATAAAGCTTAGATTTAGGCTCTCTGTGAAGATTCCTTAGGGCCAGTCCAAATAATGCTGGTGGGTTTTTATCCATGTTGGACTTGCTTGCTTCTTACTGATGGCATCCGTTTCTGGGTTGATTGCTTTCTGGACACATCCCCAAAGAGTGATAGTTGTTTTAAAATGAGATCTTAAACATAAAAAAAAAAAAATCAAATTTGGTAAAAAAAAAAAAAAAGAAAGAAAGAGAAAATGAAAAAATTCTTCTGTGAACTCTCTACCAGGTTGCTAAACACCAGTACAGCAGTTACAATGATGCCTGATCCTTCGTGTGTAATTCCAGACGGATGACTCTCCAAAATCTTGTGGAAAACATTCTATGACAAGGCTTGACCCAACACTACCAATGTCTGCCTCACTTCTCTCTACAGTAAGGGAGCATCATTGTGCTTTTCAACACAGGCCTTCTCTGTGCAGCCTTGGCTAGTCTGGACTTCGCTATTTAGATCAGGCTGGCCTTGAATTCAGAGCTCTGTCTGCCTCTGTCTCTGCCTACAGCGTGCTGGGATTAAAGGCGCGAGCTGCCACTGTTCGGTGACTAAGCCTAATTTATGTAACAAATATATAGTTAGTTGATAGAGTTAGTTAGGAAAGGCTACTCACAGGTTCTATTCAGTCTGACTTCCTGTACACATTTGACTTCAAGGGTTCAGGCAAAGGGTTGTCTGTGGGGTGGGGCCGGTGTCATGGCAACCTTCACTCACTGATTCATCTTGGCCTGCTTCACACCCATACAGCTTTGCTTCCTCTGTTTCTTTCCGTTGCTTATCTTCCTTCTTCTCCTCATTTCCCTCTCTTTTATTCTTTCTTTTCTCTGTTTTTTAGGCTATAGCATTGCTCTGTAGCCTAAACTGGCTATGCTTACCCTCAGAATCCTCTTCCCTCAGCCTTAGAGATACTAGAATTAGAGACACCTGAAATGACTCACGCTTTGTAAAATTGCATTTTTTAAAAACAATTCATTCACTCATTCATTCATTCATTAATTTATTCTATATTCCTAGAAACGGAACCCTGGGCCAAACGCGTGTCAATGAGCAGCATGACAAATGCTATCACTGAGGTCCTTCTTCAGCCCTTTGATTTTCTTCAACTCATCTCGCGATTTCTAAGGATTGCTCGTCTGGCACTCATTGCGTTCAGTATCTTCTCCAGAGAAGGGTGGATGTTTCTCACTTCCATTGTATGAGATGTTAGCCAGTGAAGAAATCAAGCCCAAACTTCATATCCGCAGACACAACTCCTCATTTTTCTAGGATGCCTTGTTCTCTGCCTGCTACACCTACATGGGAGAAGAGGCAGGGTGAGTGGTAGAGCTCAGCATTTTAGTAGCACAAGATACTCCCCAAATCCCTCTTCCATCAGGTCAAATAAATTCATTCAATATTTTTTCTTGTATTACTACAGAAGAAGCGTCCTTCGGTGTAATTACCTTGAGTTTTCTGATTTCTCTGCTTGAGATGCAGTTATGAGGGAGTCAATTTTTAATTTTCCTCATGTTTCCCCAGCATTTAGGATGTGTGTTCTTAAACACATTTCTAGACTGGCTAAATAAATTAGTGAGTGTTGAGACACTGGCCTGTGGCCCTTAGTGTTCACAGTGTGGCCTGGGGGCAGTAGCAACAGTACCACTCAGCTACTAGAGAGCGCGGCAGAACTTCAGTTAGTGGCACTGCTGAGTGATTGACATAAGCACGGTGCAATCAGAAAAGCCGTCACCTGGACTGAACTCCAGTGATCAGTCCGTCCGACCCCTGATTACACAGAAGATCCTGAATGCATGGGACACCTTTAGGGGACAATTTCCAAATTATGAAATTCCGAGTCACATTGAAATGTTGGCTAAATCATCAAAGTGAAGAAGAGTTACAAAAATCTAGGGGTAAAGAGTCATTCTCCAACCACAATTCATTTTCAAAACTCTGTTTCAACCACCCTTTCTACAGCTTAACACAATAACTCACGCCGCTGTTTTGACGAATGATCGGTCCTGAATGGGATGGCTTTACTACAATGAGAGGAACCCATAGCCCGAGTGCACGTGGGCTCTCGGAGTGCAGCTGGTGGCTCATTGGGTCCGAGCCTCCCTAATAAGGCCAGGGGTCAGGCTCCTCCCCAGTCGCTGTGTGTGTGAAGAAAGCAGAAGCGAGGGGGGCTTTTACCTTGGACACTCCTCTTTTGCCAGACCTCAGCAGGAGGGGGACATGGATTGCAATCCTAAAGATTCGAGCTGGGATCAGAAGCCATACTTTTTCCATGTCCGGGCCCAGGAGCAGAACAAGTGAAAGTTTAAAGTGTTTTGTTTTTGTTTATGTTTTTCTTTTGTTGTTGTTGTTTTAATCTGCATCCACATGTCCCTCTGACTCCAACTCCAATCTTAGACCTAGGAATTTTCTTTTGTTGTCTATTACCCCAGTGACATGAGGCAGTGCTTTTCAGCTCAGCTAAAACCTCAGTGGTGGTTTTGTTATGTTTTGTTGTGCTCCGTATCAGTCATGGTAGACCAATGCAGCAGCAATAATGAACAGCCCCAAAAGCTTATTGTTTTGAAACAGTTACGGTATCTTCCTTGCACCGGTTCCTGGTTTGATACAGTACTAAAACAGTAGCTCTCAACCCGTAGGTCCTGACCTTTGTGGAGGGTCAAATGACCTTGTCATAGGGGTTGCCTAAAACCACAGGTAGACACAGATATTTACTTAAGATTAATAGCACTAGGAAAATTACAGTTATAAAGTAACGACAAAATAATTTTATGGTTGGAGGTCACCACAGCGTGAAGGAGGCATAAAGGGTCACAGCGTTAGGTAGAAGGCTGAGAAGCGCTTATCTAAAGTGATCTAGATTACCTTAAACACAGTCAGTGGTTATAGCACCTGAAGGTGCTTCCTTGTGACCTTTGACCGAGGTGACAGAGACCACTCTGTTAGGAGCTTGTCGGCCAGTGCTTTTCACAGGATGAGACATACTCAGGCAAACCAACCCCTCTCTCTGACTCCATGCCTGCCACGTGGAGACCTCTCTTCTCCCCATTATTTTTTTTTCTTGAAATATTTATACTGATGTTTCTTTTTTCCTGCCCCTCACAGCAATTTCTTGATCACTGTGACTGAGGTGAATCCCGAGATAAAACCCTTTATCCAGAGCCAGCATCTGGGCTGCCTTGCTGACTAGATACATGTCATTCAGGATCGGCTATGTCCTCAGAAAGTCTACTATTATGAACTATTTTTTCACTTCTCCATTACTCAGAGCCAGTGGTCTTACGGGTCTTATTTAATTAGCCGTATTTGTATAAAGTCAGTGTGTGATGATCCGTACTTGGTGATTATTTTGCTGGTATCCATCAGCAGAAATGTAAAATATCTACCCACTTAAAAAATAGACACGATTTGCAGGGGAAAGTCTGGCATCCCGTTTCATTTTGTGCAAGCAGGTTTCAAGTGTTTGTTTTATAGTTTGGTTTCTTTTACTGGACTCAGTAACCTCTCCCCACCTCCTTTTAACCTTGCCTGAGTCATTTTTATTAATCAAATCCTAAAGTAGGTGTTTCTTAGTTATTTTTAATTCTTTCCTAATAGAGAAGAAGCCTTTTAAAAAATTGATAGGAATATATAACATGCAATAAGACACACCGGAGAAAGGCTGATGTGTTACCTATAAAACTAACAACTTGTGGTCTGCATCCTTTCTAGTAAGTCCCACCGATTTATTAGTTTTCTTAAAAAATATTATGTGCCGAAAAGATAGAATTTATCAGGCCATCTCCGGGATTAGGGACTCCAAAGTACTTATGTAATTTACTAAGGTCATTCAGTTATTCTAAAAACCTTTTAGACGGTGCAGCGAGAGGCTGTATTCTTATCCTGCTACATTCAAAGGCAGCCTGTGTCTCACCAGCCTTAGGACAGACAGCATGCACAGTAGAATGTTATAAACTTTTGATGTCAACGTGATAAGCCCTGTAAAATTATATGGCTACAAATAATGCCATTTTATCCAAGCAATTGGCCGAAACTGCTGGCACAGAAACTCAGGAGACTCCTGGGCTCACACGGGGAGTTGGAGACAGACCCATCACTGGTCATCCCGCGCAGCCAAGGGCCACTCCTTTCTGAGCTTGTCAAGCGGCAGGCGACTTGCTGGGGTCTGTGAAGTCATTCTCTGAAGCTCACCATAGGAACCGAGCGCGAGAGCTTTGCCAGAAGGACATACACAGCTGTGATGTCACAGGCACAAAGACAATAATAAAATGTGGCCAGTGTGATGTCAGCTACACCTTGGCTCCTTTGTCTGTTTTCTCTCCTCGTATAATTTTGTATCCTTGTGCGAATCGCCTCATTAGGAAAAGAGACCGAAAATTGGGGTCAGGGTATTTAAACCTGACCTGTGCAGAGGCCAGACAAGGCCTGGGCCCACCGAGGTTTCACTTCAGAGCTTTGGACCACCCCTGAGGTGACACCAATTCAAGCCTCATTTTATAAAGGCCTTATTAATTATTGTCCTTAGAAGAAGGAGAAGAAGCCTTATAAAGAAATGTGTCATTCTTAGAGTAGGAGTGGGCAGACAAGAAAAGGAAGAGAGAGGGAGCGGGAGAGGGAGAGAGAGAGACAGAAGATCAAAAGGAGCTTTTTTCCCCTTTTTCTTTTCATGCCTCCAAACCTCAAAGGAGGTCGAGGAACAATCAGGCTCCGGGGTCTCCTGCGCTTTCTGGCAATTAGAGTCAGCTGATGGGCTGAAAGGGATTGAATGGCAGGGTTCAAGGCCCTTCTCCGGAGCGGCAGACAACAGGCTTTTCCAAAGCAGCCGAGCAGCAGACACCGTCAAAATCATTTCAAATGGAGACTTATAGAGACGATTCATTAATTCACTGGCCTAAACAATTACGGGAACATATAATGTCTCTATAAACACTTTGATAAAGACTGTCATCTTAGACCTTCATTTCCTCTATTTTAGTAGAGATTTTTAATGCCAGGTTGGAAAGCATCTTTTATTTCTCCAATTACTAAATTATAAACCCGCTTTTTCCCCCCTCTGAAAACCATCCACTCCCAAATAACTGAATGCCTCATTTTTAACATTAATCTGCCATGTCGAAAATAGAAAATATATCTTTATCTGTGACTCTCAGATGCATAAAGATCGATTTGCCACCTTGCTTAGACTTAGCAAATATGCTCTTTTGTCTGTCACTTGTTTTTAATCCCTCCTACTTTACCATTTATAATAGTCCTAATTATTTCTCTCAATTGTTATGGATAAACTGAGAAGATAAAATTTGCTGTTAGCATACCGTTACTGGTTAATCAAAAGGTAGGGAGATGTAAGTCCCCAGGACAGTGGGTCAAAGGACTATGGTCGTTATTGTTCTGCACGCTGGGCATCATGTATATTTTTAAAACATGCAAAAAGATAATAAGTCTGGGTTGTTCCGCCATGGGGACAGCAGGATATTTAGAAATGAAAATCTTCACCATATCATAGCCCCAGAATATTGCAACAAGCCCAATGATTTCAAGTCCTCTGTCTTTCGAGTCAGTACCCAAATGTGTAGCAGCTTTCCTGTATGCAACTTTTGCCAGGAGTTCAAAAGATAGGACCGGTTTTTAAAACCATGCAACGGGGCTCTGTGAAAAAAAGATCGGATTTGTCTTCCCAGCTCTATTTCCAAAGGGTTTTTTCCACCTATCATCTCTGCAACGCTTTGATTTTTTTTTTTTTTTTTTTTTCGGTGCAGCTGAGAAGATCTGCGCTTGCAAGGGGAAAAAAAAATGACTGCTCATCTTTGTTCGGCAGCACGGAGAAAATGTTTATGTGTGTGTGCTCGTCTCAGGCTGTTCAGCAGGGCAAGGGTTAACTACTTACGTACTGTAGACCCCCTTTCAAGCCAGGACTGAGAACCCCTGCTTCTAGGCAACCACATCAAACACTCGAGGGCTTTGGTGATGACTGATGGCAAAGTGATAAGAAATATGGCTGCTCTCAGAGCCTTTCATCCGCTTCTCAGATGCACTTGTTGCCGAGGACGGTGCTCTATGGACGGTGCTCTGTTTCACGTATTTGTAAACTGAGGCAGCGGACTGTTCCTTGCCTGTCTTTAGAGGTGCTCAAGTAGCATGTGTGTGTGAATGGCCGGGGTGCGGGGGAGTAAAATAATCCTAAACACTTGACTTGTCTACCCCACGAGGGAGAAAGCAGCCATTTTGATTTAAGGTAATAAGGAGAGGCTACCCTAGCCTCCTCAATTAGTGATGATCTCTTGGGGCCAAGATCGTGAGACAAATTGACAAGGATTTGAGCTTCAAGGAGAACACTTTCCAGGAACACTGTATGCTCAACTTCTGAGCAACAGAATTTCATTAACCTAGAAGATGCTACTAGAAGATTCTGGGCATGATAGGTCTGCCACACATGGAAACTTCTCAGGGACTTTTCTCCAGTAGGGTAAGAGTTTCCATTCCTGTAAGAATTGCCATGGATGTGTAAGTCCAGGCGATTGGGGTGCATTTTCCTGAGCCCCTGAGCTCATCCTGTCAATCAGCAAAAAATTGTGAATGTGTGCCATTTGGCTGAAGAAAATCTTATTATGCATACTTTCCCTGCGTTGCCTCCCTTCTGCGGTGATGGTAGAGGTTGTAAGGGGCCAGAGTATACTCTGGTCATTAGGATTCTTTCATGCTCTCTCTTCACCTCATTGAGAGTGGCCTGAAGGAAACGTTCACCTCAGTTCCCTCTGCCCCCTGGCAGGAAGAGGGTCACTGACTATGTTTTGATTAGCTTTTCATTTTAACTCCCTTCCTTACTATCAGATAAAAAACATTCGCAGAGAAAGAGGGCTGCAACCAAGTTCGCAGTGCTGATGCAAAACTAATCTTGACTTGTGTTTTCCCCTCCGAGGTATGGGTTTTTTTTCCATTTCACTCACTACTCATCTGTTGATTTCTTCAAACATTCATACATTCATTCAATTAGAAAATATTTTCCCAATCCAACTAGCCTCTGCTGTATGAATCAGTAAGTGAAATGTAGAACATAGGATATGATTCAGCCTTTAAAAAAGAGTACTCTGACTCATGCTACCGAATAAATGCACCTCGAAGACATGATGCTGAGTGACATAAACTAGCCACGAAGGAGCAGATGCTGTGGGGATCTGCTGGTATGATGTGTGCCGTGGAGCCAAATTCAAACAAATAGGAAGTGGAACAGTGGTTGCCAGGAGCTGCTGGGAAGGAAGGAGAGGTTAGAGACTTTTGTGGAATTTTATTAGGACAATGATAGAGATCTCCAACACGAATGGACCATTGCCAAACTGTATAGACTAAGCTCTACACTTATCAAAGGGCGAAATGTCAGACTTGCTATGTTGTGAATCACGAACCTAAATCACAACAATACCATGTGTAAACCTGCTGTTTTCTGGTCTTGATGCTAGTTTCAGAGATCATGGGGCTGAATACAAAACCCGTTTCTATAATGAAGATAAACAGAACAACAACAACAACAACAACAGCAAAGCCTAAATAAAACAACAGATGAATTTTTTTTCTTCTGGCTCTGTTTTCTTTATATCTAGATGAATTGGTAACACTGTCAGCACTGAACAGGGCAGAGAGATTTTATCCCTAAATGTACTCCAACTCGTGCTTAGAACACTTGCTGTATTTGTACCTTTGTTGTTGCTCCACTTTCTATAACTGGTGGAATCATTCTGATCCTGATGTACATTTTAAAAATAAATGTCTCCCCATTCTTAAGATGCATATGTATCTTCTAGTCCAGGTGCAGGCTGGATACATTTCATTTCCAATAAAAGTATTCAAACTTCCTTTCCATTTATTAATTGCTTCCAAGGTCTGATTTGACCCACACATAAATCCTTTTTTTTTTTTTTTGGTGAAAATTAAAATTTGAGCTCGTTTTAGGCAGTCCCTTTTTCCACCTTTTCTAGTGTGTCTTTTTGCATGCACGTAGTCAGTGGGTGTCTGACTGAAGGCTCACTGTAGCACACACATGCTCTTGTTCCTCTCTCAAGTCTGGCATAGTAATATCCAGTGTCAGGTGGCATGTCACCCCAAGAGGTGCCAACCCTGAGATTCGAGTTCACCTTCTCACTGCTGTCTTCTGAAAGACTTGTGATGGTTGGTGGTTTGCTCAAATATACATGTTTTGAAATCTGCCAGATAAATGGAAGGATTGCACTTTGAAAAATGCTGAGTAGAAAATTTACAATATTTAAGCAGGAATGAATGCTTTATTAGCTTCCAGCAACTATCAATTTAAAAATAATTTTGTTTACTTTCTAATTAAAACTTATATAAATCCCACTGTTGAAGAGGGCAAATTGGGTTTTTCTTGCCCCCTAGAAGAAGTAGAAAAGTGTGTTGGATAGTTGTCATCCACTTCAGTCTCAAGTGATCTCTCCGCTAAGTAGGGAGTTCTATGTGTAAAGATCTCTATTTCAAACCTACTTTAAACTTAACTGTTCACCACTATTGCTTGTAAGTTGTGTCTTTTAGGGGCTCTTTTGTAATCCCTTACGTTCTCAGACACGGAAAGTGACACTGCTTGTACGTGGACCACACTTTCTTGCCACCCTCCCTGCATGCGTCTTTCTATTTCCCGTTGATTTTAACAATTGCACCTAATACAAAATCATCTCCTGCTTTTCTCCTCTAAAGCAAAGTGACTCATTGGTTCTGGTCCCACTCAACCCCTTGACTTCCTTCCTACCTCCTTCCAAACTCACTGCATTTCCATCAGGGCAAACAGCTCCATCTCCTCTTCATCAGCTTTCCCTCTAAACCCTGAAGCTGACATGTCCTGTCACATGGTGATAAAACAAATGGCTATCCTTGAATCCCCTTTACTCATTACTCACAGTACAGGCTAGATTCTGGCCAAGTCTGCATCTAATGAAATATTACTTAGACCCCATTTAGGCTACTGTCATTAATTCAATAAACATACATTGAGCTACTCATCAGAATATATCAGATAAATCTGTGACACCCATTCCTTCAAAACACATACATATAAGGAGAGGTAAGATGTTGACTTTGTGTTCACAAGTAAGGACTATAAGAAATAATTATATGAACTGTGTACTTTCAAGTTGACAGGCAATTCCCATTCTGTTTTTATGTGAATGCTAATAAAATTTATACTGATATATTTGTGTCCTATTTTGATTCGTCTCCCCGTGTGTGTGTGTGTGTGTGTGTGTGTGTGTGTGTGTGTGTGTGTGTGTAACACATCTATGTGACTATGTGATTAGGTGTAGCATATACTTTTGAGACAGGGTCTCTCAGTGGTGTGAAGCTTGCCCTCAGTAGGCTAGGTTGTCTGGCCTGCAAGCTCCAGAGATCTTTATGCCTTGCAGCATTTGAATTATTCATATGTGGTACCCAGGTACCGGGTATCAGAACACAGGACCCCTTTCTAGCGAGGCAAACATTTGGGCAACTGATCTGTTATCCCAGCTTTATGCTTTTTTTTTCTTAATCATATGATTACACAGAGTTTCAGAGATAAATTAAACCAGCTCTCATTTAGAGCCCTTGTTTTTCCCACTCCAGTACATCAGCCATGAGTCACTTAATAAAGAGGCATTGAAGCCTACCACCTATGAATCACCCAGTGAGAGGGGCTTTGAAACCCACTGTGGGATTCCCAGGCGGCATCCTGGATCACTATGAAGCACAGACCTTCTCCCTGGGATGCTGCCCCTCATGTGCTCTGACATCTCGTTGTTCTTAGGGCAAAAGTAAACAGCACTTTACAGTCCATAAAGATGCCTATGTAACAATTACCAAAGGGGCAGATGAGGGCCTTAGCAAAACTAAAATCTAAGACACAGTTTTCCCTTTCTCCCGTAACTGAATGGAGATCACCAGAGCAGAGGTCACATATTTCCAGCCCACATGTGTGGGCAGAGCCTATGCTTTGCTTCTTAACTACATGTCCTCTCCTTCTAGGTGAGTCACTAAAAACATCTTCAGACCAAGAATCTCAGGGTGCAAAATGAGTGGGAAAAATATTCAAAGGAATTTTAAACTCTAATCATTAATTTTTAGCTCCAAATTACAAAAGTGAGTCACAAAGGTTTCTCTGAGAGTCTCTTGAAGATTTTATAAGTTCTTCCCCAAGATTTGAGAGACTTTCTGTTGCATATTAAATATATCTTCTGAGGGAGAAAATGGTTTTTTTGTGGGTGGAATTCAGCAGTCCCTGAGAAGGGTGGTAGGTACCAGCAGGGAGAGAGTTAACCAAGCATGCCCCCAGATCTATCCAGAGTTTTCAGCTGAGAGGGTGTTCAGTCTGCTGTGAACCCCAATTAAAAATAAAACCCCTAGCTGGGCAAGCCCACCCCGTCCTTAGGATAAACAAGATTTGATTCACTGCAATCCCAGTGTACGAACTGTGCTGTAGAGTACGTCGGTATATGTACCTCCTCTGGGGACGCACAAAAGAGGCGGCTTAATTATCATCTAGCCAGAAGGATGGGGGCATAGTTAACACCTTTCTGGGTGGGCTGAAATTAATGACCCTTTCCCCCCACTATTGCCTACCTCCAAGCCCCTTTCTAAATGACTATACAACACAGTAGTTGGTATTCAGATCACAAGAGAGGGCATTTAGCCAAAGCGTTTGTCTACAGGGTTTGATTTCTTTTTAATTTTATTCAGATTTACAACTGTGTTATTAAGTGAGATAACTGGATCCTGTCTGAAGCAGATCGGAGCCTTCCCAGCTCAAATCTGAACATATGAAGTTAACATTAATTTTTAGATTGGATGCAATGCTTTTTCTCTAAGTGTTTTTGCAGGCTGTTTTCCCATAGCGACATGGAACCTTCCGCTCCGCCAGGCCATGTGTGCAGCTTGCCTGCCCACTTCAGGCAGAAAGAGTGGGCTTTGGGGACAGAAACACTGGACTTGTAAATGTGTCACAGAAGGTTTAAAACTCACAGATGGTCAAATGCCTGGGGAATTCAGTTCTTTTTGGACAAGAAGAGAAGTACACCATGGCTAATAAAGATGCTTGAACTTAAAGTTGTATTTTTGTCTCACATGTATGTATATATATCCATATATAGAGAGAGAAATTTAAATAAACACGCAGTCTATTTGTATATACATCAAATATATATGTATAGAATTTGATAGTCTTTTCTCTTTAACTTATGTATCCCATCATCCATAAATTAATGACAATGAGTAAAGGCCTGGTGATGTCATGTCACAGGTACTAGATGACTTGATTAGATCATGTGACAGTATTGAACAAGTGGACTATAAGCAGTACTTCATGTTTGGAGGAAGTGACCTTCCAAGCCTATGTGATTCATTCAAAGCTAGTGAAGATGAGAGTGAGTTTCCCAGTTGCTGCTGCTTCCTCCTCCTCCTCCCCTTTTTTTCTTCTGCTTCTTTTCTTCTCGTCCTCCTCTTCCTCCTCTTTTTCCTCTTCCTTTTCCTCCTCTTCTTTTTTTCCTTCTTTTCTTCTCCTTCTCTTCCGCTTCCTCTTCCACCCCCTCTTCCTTTTTTTTCCCCTCACTGAAACAGAGTAGCATCTCATTGTGTTGCTCTGCCTTTTCTGGAAGACAAATTCTTTTCGTAAGAAACCAGCTTGTTCCATTCTACCTCTCTTCCCAAGTGAGTGGCGTTGAGGTTGCTGCAAGGCTTAGGAGGCACTGGATTCAGTAGCTACTCTCTGTGTTAGCTGCATGAAATTTTAAATCTCTCAAAAACATCTTTCTACTTGTAAAACCAGAAATGACATGAGGGTCTATGTATAAGGAATCCCTGAAAGGGACTTGAATTCTTCCCAGGATATATTGCACTGCTCATAGTATGCCTCTAGGGTGCATGCTTTTGTGAGCCCTGATTGACAGGATGTTCATCAAGTACCTGTTAGAAATAATCCATAATGAAGAGAATCTATTGTTGCTCTCCCCAATGCCAATAGGTTAATTCATATATCTGTAAAGGAAAGGCCTTATGCAGAAGTGGTTTTATTTTGATAAAATTCTACCATTGTCCTTTCTTTTCACTCCCGAATCCCAAATAAATCATCTGGAAGAAGCCACCAAGATGGGAATCTTTTTTTCCTTAGACTTAGGAAAAAGCAGCAAAATGTGATAAGCAGATGTCAGGGAAAGAGGCTGGAGATGGAGGTAGGAGAAATGAGTCTTGCCTAGGGGTCAGAAATATATTTAGGCCAGCGCTTCTGCAAGCTTTGTTGCTGTTTCCACTGGCTTCCACGGTGCACACAATGCCGGTGCCAGGTCTCACACTAGAGGAGCATGAGGCCACCACAGGTGATTCTGGCAGTCGGTGTTAAGATCTCACTTTCAAAAATTAATTTCCTCTTATAATAACTATCATGTGGGAGAATCTACGAGTCCAAATATCATCATTATTTTGGAAAAGACGAGGGTTCTATGTAAAACAGGCTTGCTACAGGGTTCTTCCATTCATTCTGCAGATGTTAATGCACACCTACTGTGTGCTGAGCACGGGGGAGGGCAAATGCTTGGGATTTGGTCGGTAGAATGAATCTGTTCGAAGACTTCTGTGTTCAAACAGAGCCTTATTATAAAAATTCTGAGAGTAGGCATTAGAAATGAAAAAGTGTTCACTGCTTTGGGAGATGGATTGAGGTAAAGACCCATTTTGCAAAGTGAACTCTGCTACTTGTGACCCCAATCCTATGGGCAGGATCTAAGAGGAAGTGAAAGATTGAAAGGCAGCAACATGAGCATAGACCCTGTTTTCAGAGAAGATATGTAGAGAGAAAGGCAAAAATGGATACACGGTAGTAACTAGAGGCTACAATCCAATATAAAAAAAAATTGAGGCCCATTGTACCATATAGTCTAAACAGGCTTGATCTAAGCTTGTTAGACAGATCAGGCTGGCCTTGAGCTCATAGAGACCTGCCTGTCTCAGTCTTCTGACTATCTGGATTAAAGGTGTGCATTACCACCTATGGCTTTATGATTATTTTCTTTATTTTTCATTTTATTATTTTATGTGTATGGGTATTTTGCCTGTACTCCATTTGAGGGTGTGGTTCTTTCAGAAGCCAGAGAGGGTGTAAGATCCCCTAGGTTTGGAATTGAAGATGATTGGGAGCCAACATATTCATGCTGGGAATAAAACCCAAGTCCTCTGAAAGAATCCATGCTCTTATCTAATGAGCCACCTTGCCAGCTTTAACATGATTTTTCTTGTTATCTATGGGTTTTGAAGTTTGTTATTTCTAATGTTCTTTATGTATATGATGTTTGGACTTTCAGTTTGTACCATCCACCCTTGACAGGAAAACTTTTCTGCCAGCTGGGATCTGAGGTTTGCAAAATGGCAGTTTTCTTAAGCAAGCACACGGAAGCAAAAAGATAGCTATGCTGTGCACCCTCAGACCAGGCCACAGAAGTAGTTTCCACTCTTAAAAGGATCACACAGCTTTCCACTTCTCTGATTGGCAGTTAAAACCTTCCATACTCAAATAGAAAGCCAGCTTCCCCTTCTGAGTGTCTTCTCTGTCCTGTTCTGCCAGAGACTGTCAGGATAAGAGAAGATCTCAGCGCTTTCTGGAATTGATCTTTGTACTGTGAGCAATGATTCCATAAATTCTTTTCAGCTTTTTATGGACCTGTCTGGATACAGACTTTCTCTCTGCCCCCTCTGATACCATGGCTACGCTGGAGAGAGCTCTCCTTTAGTCAACTGCACTAACACTACTTAATTTCATGCCATCCTCATTTGCTGTTCTCCACAAACAGTGGAAGAAACCTGTAGTTATTTCCTAATATATGCATATAAAATAGCTATGACTCTCACCTTGCTATCTCCCCTCATTTTGCAGACTTTTTCTACAGCACACACACTGATCACTTACTGTGCCCTTATATAAATATTTATTATTATTTTGTATTTTTCCCACTAAAATCTAAGCACCAAGAAAGATATTTTTAATGCTTTCTATATGTCTTGCAGATAGTTTGTGCTCATTAAGTAAGTTTTAAATAGATAAATCCTGGGGCTAATATTATAATGAAGTAAGCCCTGGCAGGCCTATTGATGGGATCTATCAATAATTTCACCTGTACCGAAAGTTAGTAGCAAGAGTTGAGAATATGGCTGTAGAAACTTGTGCAAATCTCCTTGATCACATGGACGTAGTTAAAAATCATCATATTTTGGGGTTCAATGGTATGTATTCTCATATTTTATCAGAAAACATTTAGAAAATGATGTTAACTAAATAAGAACAGACTGCTGGTTCTCAACTCAAATGGGAAGGCTGCCACACTCTCCAGTGTTTGAGAGGCAATGTTTGATTATTCAGGAATTCAATTTTTCTACATGCATTTTCCTATCTAAACATCATTGCCTGAAAAGCAAATCCATCCTTTCCAAAACTATAAACACTATTATTTAATAGATTTGGACAGAAGCAAAAATCATTAGATGCCCGGCAGAAAGCAAAATTGGCTACACTAGGAAAATATTCATCCAAATAAGATAAGGAAGTTGATTAGGAGGGAGTCTGAGGAAAGCAGTTTGTCATTTTGAATGTGTGTCCGTGTGAGTGTGTGTGTGTGTGCTTGCAGGAGCCATGTATGTCTGTGTGTGTCTCAATATATCTATAATCATTTTCATTTTCTCCTGTCACAAACTCGAGGAGAGTGGTGATTTGAGGTCAGAATGAAAGGAAGAAATGAAGTGAACATAATGAATTGGTTAGAGGAGATTACTCTCCAGGTGAAGAGGAGCCCAGAAAATGTCAGGGAAGGGAATCTGAGGAAAAAATCAAACAAAAAAGTCAGTCTCCAGCCTACATTTGGAGAAAACTTCCCACGTCCATAACGTCCTTCTGAGCAATGCATTGTGCATTACCCCGTGTTACCACGATAAATTATTCATCCCCAGTTCTGCATGGGTAGCAGAGAAATGGCACCATTTTGACTCCCCACTGGCCCTCTTGCTTTTCTTCATGAGAAATGAGTGCTTCTCTCCTCTGCAAAGGATCTTCCAATTACACGCGAGGCCATAAGCAAATGCCTGTACCTGGCTGACAAACAGTATATATTCCTTTCTTTGAATTCAGAAGCTGTCATTTCTAGGTTTCCTTTGTGAGAAACAGTTCCCATAACAACATGAGAAGCTGGACCTCTCAGGGACCTCCTGCTGAGCTCTGGAATCTTCCTTGCCTGGAAGACAGGGAGGAGACTGCCAGCAATCTTGCCCAGGCTCCCCTGTTGATGCACACTGATCTGGAAGCAAGCCAATCCCAGAACACCGTGGGCAAATCCATTTCTCCCAGGTTGCTCTAAATTATGCAGCATCTCAAAAAGCGAAGCAATGTTTGCACGTCTATCAACGAATGATTAGAAGAAGAAACTATTGTGAAACATTCTCACCGCGTGGGAGAAAAGATGCACATCCCAAGCCATTTAATTAATCACTGATAATGACAAATATTCTACATTTCATATACATGCATATATAATACGTATACATGTATATGAAATTGCAGGTTTGTCTATTTGAATATGGGTGTGTTTCCTATGAAAGATTACTTATGTAAATTTTCAGAAGTATTTGTTTTAGGAAAAATTAATAACATCAGAATTTACAGAAAATTATTTCTTTTTACTGCATATTATATATACAGTTCTCCTATCATATAAACTTTAGCAAACATGTTTTAAAAGATATAGAAAGTTCTAATGCTAAGCCACTGAATTGCACAGTAATACAAAGAAATACCTTTTTTAGGAATATCCTATTTTAATAATCCATTTGGTAGCTGCTGCTTAGTCATTTTGCTTTATGATTATTTATCCATTGTGATTAGTGAATACATTATCTCTAAATGACTATTAAAATTTACCTAGAGCCAAAATGATTGGCTGGCGCACAATGCTCTCCCTGGAAGGTAAGGTTGCAACAACGGGTCACTTTCGCTTCGCATTATTTTATATTTCTAGACATGCTGTAATAGCCCAAATGATTCCATTATACAGGTATTTTTCATAATAATATTAAATTACCTTTACTTCTTCCATAAATTGTACATAGTGATTTGTGCTATATCCATCCTCTTTCCCCCAGCTAGTTGAAATGAGAATTTGCCATGGGATTTTTAACCCCAGCTTTCCCAAACGCATCATCCTATATGTGAAAAAAACAAACAATTGAACACGAGAGAACGTTATTGTTAACTCAAGGTGGGACAAAAAAGGTCCTGCTAAATAAAAAGGATCTCTACTTTTTCTCTTCTTTAATATATTTATGTAGGTTTGACATGTTACATTACAATAAATCATAAACTTCTTGGTAGGATAAAATTTAAAGAATTCTAAATGAATACATTAAACCATTCCTTCCCCTAACAGGAAGGGTGAGTTAATTTAAATTAACCTTTATCTATACACTGGGAGACAAAAGCATATATTTAGTAAAATTATTAAAACACATATGGCTTTACTCGAATTTTTAGTTAAATTTGACAGGTGTTTGGCAATGGACTATTTTGCATCTAGACTCTACACGTTTTCTGGTGGTCAGTTACAGGGTATTCGTTTGCCCTTAGACCAGAGGTCTGCAGGGACGGCTCAGCAGTTAAGAATGTGCAGAGATATGAGTCCAGGTCCCCGCCCCCACATCTGGTAACACATAACCACCTGTAACTGCAGCTTCAGTGGATTTGACGGTCTGATCTAGCCTCTGTGGGCACTCGGACCTGGGTACTCAATTCCCTCCAGCCTTGCATATGTACATACAATAAGAAATAAAAATAAAGACTGTATTTAGACTATTTTCCCAGAGGTATAGTGTTCTCAGCTCAGCACATCTAAAGGCAGATGGTGTCCTTTGCCCGTTCGAGCCGCAACCTGCCTTGCACATTGCAGATATATTTTTCTCCCAGGCTGCCAGTTTCTGAGAAGTCTTTTCACGCATATCCCATAATTCCTCCATTGTGCAGAATCCCCCATCAGAGAGTTTCACTCTCCTTCCACTTTAATGAGGTCCTATTGGGAAGTTCAGCATCTGCATCTCCATACAGGAGGTATGGAAACTCTTCCCAGGTTTCGAAATGGGCGTTTGTCCTGAAACCTCCCCTATTAAATACATCTCTGAAATGTAGTTTATTTGTTTCACCCCAAGTATCCTGCTTTGGTATTGTTTGCTTGTTAGTTTGCATATTGAGACAAGGTTTTGCTATGTTACGCTGGCTGATCTAGTGATTGCTGTGTAGTCCAGGATGCTCTTCAAGTCTCTGCAGCCGCCTTGCCTCAGACTTTTGAGCACTGGGCTCCTTTGAAATTTCTTTTCTTAATTAAAAATGTTTAAAGATTCGTTACTTCTCTAATGTGTATTGGTATTTTACCTGCATGTTGTTTGTATCCTATGCAAATGCAGTGATAGCAGATGCCAGAAGAGCAGTTTGGATCTCAAGGAACTGAAGTTACAAATGATTGTGAGGCAGTGTTGGTGCTCGGAATCGAACCTGGGTCCTCCGCAAAAGCAGCAATTGCTCTTAGCCACTGAGCCATGTCTCCAGTGCCCATCAGTCTCACCTTTGGCATTTAGATGGCAACTGTATTTGAAATTAACTGCTGTCTCTAAAGCTAATTTATTTTATCTTTTTTTTTTTACATTCATGTAGGTTCTTTAGTGTAGGTTCTTATATATAAGGTGAAATAAAGAATTTGAAATTGCTTGCATTCTGTGGTCATTGAATAATTTCACTTTTAGCATAGCGTACTGAAGGATGTTCAAGGATTCACAATACACACTGATGAGCATGACTGGTCAGTGGAGCCAGGATTACCTTAAACATATTATGTTGATTTCAGTTGTCAGTGCCAAAAAGTCAAGGGATTCATTACAGATTCTTAAGACATTTAGAACTGTGGTTTTGAACTAAATCTCTACTCTTACATTGTATTTATATTTTTCACTTCTAAAGCCCCGTCACCCTGGTCTGGATTTTGATTTTTGTGTCTGAAAATGATTTAAGTAGGTCTACTACCTGTAGTGTAAATAAGTCAGAACAAAGATGCTTGCTTGAGTCTTATTTGTAATGCTTTGTCCATGCTACTAACTACTTCGGACACCTGACTTCGCAGTCAATTCTACAGTCAACGCTAGGGTCAAGAACTGCTATGAAGTTATGGAGTTTCCTTTGTTTTTAAAAGATCATATAAAATTTTTATTTTTTTTATTTTATCTTTACTGTTGTCTTACAGCAATGCTTCTCAACATGTGAGTCGTGACTCTTTTGGCAGACCTCTAACTCCAAAAATATTATGTTACAAATCATAACGGTAGCAATATTACAATCACAGGATGGCTATGAAAATAATCTTATAGTTGAGGATCAACACAACTTGAGGAACTGTATTAAGGGGTTGCGGCATTGGGAAGGTTGAGAGAGCCACTATCTTGGAGCGTCTTGGATCACAAGAGCCAGTCCACCTTTTGGTGAGCTCATTTCTCAAGGATTCAAGCATTTTCTAAAAGACGATGACCCTTGGGTTTTTTCCTTGGCACTGCACTTCTTTGTGTTTCACCCCAAATTTAAACGTCTGTGCAACATCTTTATCCATCCCTTGGGTGTTGCTACAAATCCAATATTGAGTTTTTGATTCTCATGTGGTGGGAATTTATCCTTAGGTGTGTCTCAGTAATTAGCATGAAGTTTCATCTAGTAGCTTCGGAAAAGATGGTTTGGTTTTATTCTGGCCTCCTATTCTTCATAGCCCATATTGTGTGCGTTAGGAAATATACAGTCTGTGGACTTTATGTCATGGTTACTATTGCGCCCAATTCCATGATTTTATCATTCTTGTAGTTAGCTGATATAAAGAGAAGTCTAGATTAGCATGGACTGAATTCTGTAACAGGCTCTTCTAGACCAGCCAGGGATACACCTATACGTCACAAACTTCTTTTCTGATTACGGCAGGCTTGTTTCTTGGACCTTGTTGTTTAATCATTTATTACATTAAAATATGTATTTATTCTTTGAGGATTTCATCGGTATGTACAATGTATCTTAGTCTTATCTATCCCATTCTTCCCTCCATATACAAGTACACCAGTCATTCCCAAATCTCAAAGCAGTGTGTCTCCTTGAATATTTTGCAGTATATTACTATTTCTGAACTTTAAACTAGTCATTAACATTTAAGTTAGGAAAGTAAGGCAAGCTGATGTTGGACATCAAGATAATGCAATATTTTTTTCCTTTTCTTATCTCACTCCTAAATTTCAGAAACTATAAGTTGTAATGTTGAAAATTCTCTTGAAATAATTGCTCATGTTGAAAATGTTATTACCGCCTCTTCATAGGGCTGTTTAGCTTCCTTTGTAATGGCACTAAATGCTTAGAAATGTACCACCTTGGCCACTTATTCCTTCTTGTTCTTGTAGAATGCAATGTTTATAAAACAATCACAGTATCTTGCACATTAAAGCTCTGCATTTCTTAGATACAGAGACGTAAGTAGTGAGAAAAGTTGTAAAGGATACTTGTGAAGCAGTGTCTTTATTATAATGCAGTCACATCTCATTGCACTCAGGAAGAATTTAAGCATGCTTTTCAGTAAATTTATTTGTGTGCCCTCAACAGCACCCCACATCATGCCAATATACTACTCAGCTGATTTATAGCAACCGTACCCATCTGCCTTTTTAAGAAACCATTTAATTTTAAAAATTACACGTATGGAGTTTTTGTCCTTGACCTTGCTACAAATATTACTGAAAAATCAAGCTAAAAACTCTCCAAAATCCCATAAATTACCTCAGTCCTACAGCTTACATCACCCTGACTCCTTCTTGACAGCTGAATTAATTTTCCAAAGTCCCATGGAGTCATTCTTAGCCATTCATTATCTCAGGAGCATAGCAGAGCACTTTACGGGCATTTGTCAACCTATCCTTCTAATTGTTTCCTAATAATGAATCGGCTTTGAGCGGTTCCGTGTTCTACCCCTGTTCCTTCCCTGACTCCCGTTTCTCCTGGTGATCACTGCTCTCTTCCTTCTGCAGAAATTCTAACATTATCACATTGGTCAATAGCTCACTCTGACTTCCTGCTTCACGTTTTCTGTATTTGCAGTTATACTTATTTAACAGAAAATAGCAGACGTCGTTCCCATGTTTCACCCCACCAGGAAGTTATCGCAAGAACTACTTCCTGTCTCAATCCCAGATTTTGACTTTCCCTCTCCAAGCCTAACTTGGGATTCTCTATGCTCCTTGTTGTTTTTCCTTTATGATGGAGCTAATGATTAAGACATTTTGAAAACACAAACCATGACATCACCGTGTCCATGCAGAAAAGCAGAGATCACATTTAATGCTTCTATGAGATTCATAGATTCATAGTTCACCTAGGTATTGGATGACTGAAAGAAACATGAATTTGAAATAATCCACAGATACTGATAGCAAGAAAATCTATCACCTGGACTTGCTGGGGAAGAAAGGGTGAAAGATAGTTTTCTATGACCTCAGATGGAGGAAGTCCATAGAACTGGGATGAAGGTATTCTTTTGCTGCTGGTGGCCCCAAAGAAGGACTGGATCTGCAGTGCAGCGAAATAGTTGTGGATTGAATCAGGTCATGCTGTCACAGTCATGGGTCACAGTTGTCATGATTCTGACAATAAACAGCAGCCAGTAGAGAAGAGGTCCCTTTTCTTCTTCCTAGTCTCCATCTGTTCATGCATCATCAACATCTAACAAAAAGTTTATGGCAGAGAACAAGTCAGTTCTCCACTTCCCCACGACAGAGCAGAAGATAGGGAGATCCACTGGAAATCAAGAGACAATGACTTAAAGGATCAGCACCCACAAAACCAAATTAGTGTGGAACACCCCATACTACTTGCATTATTGTATTTTTCATACACCCATTTCTCCACCTGCCAGATTCCCTTTGTTCTGTGGCCACCTTTGGCTATTTTGTATGATATCTTCTTTATGCTCTGTAATTTCATTTACCCCTCCAATTCAACATGCAAAAAGAGACATGAGTTAGTGGACTTTAGGAGCCCCTAGCAAAGCCAGTGTAACACAGGAACATGTGTTCTATCTCTAAATTGTGTCCTATACCTCGAGAATAGGAGCAGATATAGCCAATCATTTAATTGCAGGATCTGGCTCAAAAGCAAGGGCCCACTCTCTATGGTGACATGGAAAACACAAGAGATGCATATTTATCATTCCAGAATCACTGATCAGAACTGTCTTGTGGAGTAACTCGCCTGCCAGAAAAATCATGAAGAATCACCTGTGTCTCCTAGGAAAATGGAGAAGGATCAAAGGGTACTGAGAATCAAAGGAGACTCTGTTACACTCTCTACCTGTAATTATCTCGGTCAGAAAAAATAAACTCACAATAATAACACACATAGATCAATAGCATAATCTGCATTATATTGTTATTATACCACTCTTTCTTCTGTACCACTAGAGAAGGTTTTGTGGCTGGCCATAGCACGAGGAGATTTCATTTCCTTGACGCATTTCCATAGGCATTATTGAGTCAAAAATATGCCAGCAAATAGATGGCATATCTCCAGAATGAGACTTAACCTAGCTGTGAAAATACTGATTTATAATATGTTTTTAAAAGTGAACATCCTGCCATTTGTGCTTTTCCTCTATAGTTAGATAGTGAGAAGGCTGCCACAATAGAAGAGCATTATAATCAACTTGGATTGTGTCATACTGGAGGCATTTCACTCAATAGTCTATTTCAATGCTTTTCATTAACTCTTATCGCTGTAATCTGTCATTATTCATCTACATAAGACATTATTACCTACATTATCATACCCACACGTGAATAAAGAAAGAAACATGCCAATGTTGTGGTGCTGAGCATTAAGAGTTATTTCTTTTTAGGAATGAGGCTTTGTCTAATAGGGACAATGTAGTTTCAGACTTGGATGCAAGAGAATCAAAACAGGATGCGGAACGAAAAAAAAAATCTTAAAGAGATCGGTTAGAAAGAAAGACTCAAAATCATTCCGTGGAGCACAAAGTAAGAGTCATAAAGATGGTCTCCTGACCTCTGCTAACCCATTTTCCTGTAGGCTTCCTTACCACTGCTACTGGGAAGTTCCTCCACCTAGCTGCCAGGTGGAACTTGTTCCATTTGTCTCTGGGTTCTGTCTCCTTCTCCCACATCCCATAGTAATTCCTGTTGCTAGCACCTTCAGTATATACCCACAATCTCACAGTCTGCGGCCCTCCCATTATCAGCTCTGCTGCCTAGACAATTACCACTGCATCTGAATTGGTCTTTCATAATAGACTCATAACACTGTAGTCTTTCTTGCCATTACAGCCTGATATTTCCTTCCAAAGGAACCTGCCCGTCTTCTCTGACTACAATGTCAAAGCTTCATCCCTAGCCTTCGTGGTCATGGCTGGCCATCCCCTATGTGGTCTCTTGATTTCCACCCTTCCCCCTTCCATTATGCTACTGCATGCTTGTCTTTCACCTGGACATGTCCTTGATCATCATCAGGTCTCACCGAGGTTTCCCATCCATCTTTGCTCACTACTGAATATCTTTTCATCTTTTCAGATCTATGTTTCCTATTTAAGTCTTGTTTATTTGTCTGTTTGTTTTGAAGAACATATACCACCTTCAAACCTTTACACGTTAATCCTTCTTCAGTAGGATAAATTTCCTTGATAACAGAAGACTTTCCACTTTGCCTGAACTCTTCCCCTCAGTGCTTAGAGCAGTGACTGACAGCAGATACTGTTTTATTATATTATTCAAAATATTGCCGGTAAAAAAAAAAATCAAGAGCGCCTTTCATAGCCTTCATTCTAAGGTGATGGTCAAATACATCATCACTGAGGATGATAATTACACGCAACTGCTGGATCTACTTTAACTAGAAGCTGTGTTTAGCGAAGTGCATGTTCTCAGTTAGTTTATATAACAGCCCACTGGGGTCATTGCTTTTGTTATACTAATCATGTTGACGTTTATCAAGTAGCAGAGATGAGCACGATGTTAAATCTCTAACTTGAAGCGAAGTTAGTGCAGGGCTACTGGTAAAGCACATCTTATAATTGGATCTGTTTGTAATGCCTCAACCTGGATACCTCTCTTGGTATGCTCTCTTCCGATCTGGTTAAAATAGATTCAAGCAACTTCTATGGAAGTCTGAGGTATATCGGTCTTGCCTCATCTCCAAGTTAGCCTCAGCTGTTGTTAACATGGCCCAGGTTTAACTGAGAGAGCCTTAACTGAGGAATTGTTAATGGATACAGAAGACTTTAGCTCACTGTGGCAGTAACTTCCTTAAGTAGGTGGACATGGACTGTATACAAAAGCTAGTTGTGTAGGCCAATAAGCAGATTTGTTCTACAGTCCCTGCCTCTGCTCCTGCTTGATCTCCTGACCTGACTTGCCTCAGTGATAGACTGTGATCAGGAAGCATAAATCAAATAAACCCTGAGTTCACTAAAGTTGGATTTGTTTATCACAGTAGCGGAGATGGTTTGCTTAGGACTCTGATGTTTTGAAAGAGACAAAGTGCAAAGTTTGGCTCTGATGGGAACAAATAGGTTATGTTTAAGATTAAAATTATCCATTGTTCAAAACTACCCATTAAATAAATAAAATGAATCTCAAACTGTGGGGTAATATATATATATATATATATATATATATATATATATACACACACACACACACATATATATATATATATATATATATACACACACACACACACACATATGTATATATATATATATATATACACACAAACACATGAAAAATCTTTTTGCTTTCAAAATAAGTATAAAATGCATAAAACAGTAAAGACATAACCAAATATAAAACATGCGCAAACTACATACAAACTAAATACACATTTCACAAACTCAAATGTCTAGTATATAAATAAAGTGTTACTCAGTGTCTTAGCAGTCAAGTAAATGGAGTTAATCCACAGAAGGCACTTATACACTAAGCATAATGACAAGTTTTATAAAGCAAGAAATTAATTTGGGAGGCAGAGGCAGGTGGATCTCTGTGAGATCGAGGCCAGCCCGATCTATAGGACAGGCTCCAAAGCTACTTAGAAGCCCTGTCTCAAAAAAACCAAAAAATAATAATAAAGCAAGAAATGATTGAATATTGCTGATATTGATCAAGGGTCTCTAGCATACAAGGCTAGTGGGATCATAAACTATACAATGTCTCTGGATAACTGTTCAGTAGTAGTTACTGAATCCACCATGCACATGACTACACATGAACAGAACAATTACACATCTAAAATACGAGGTAGGAATGCTTACATATGTTTACTATTTTCATATGAGCCAGAAGAGGGATACTCATTGAACGCTCCAGACCTTTATGATGGTTAAGCAAATAGGCATTCTGGTATACTCTCAAACAGAGCATGTGAGAACAAGAACTCACAATTCACAGTTACCCTGTGTGTGTGTGACTCATAAACATAATGGTGTGTGCAGGAAGCCAGGCACAGACAAGAGGTTACAAGGGTGGCTTCTAGCATGTTTGTGCCACTTTCCTTCTAAATCTAAACATGCTTACCTTCTATCTGCATAGGTCATGTTCTCTTAAACAAAGGTAAAGACCAAAAAGAATCTTTCCTGTCAAATGTCATTCTGCATATCCAGTTTATATACTTGCAGCAAAATTAAAAATCTAACTGCAAATGTATAAGAATCTTATGGCATCATTCTTGAAAGCAGGAATACAAAATGGACATATTTCACAAGTGGTAAAAGACAGTACATTTAGTAGTATTCACCATTTCAGTGATAGCAAAATCCATTGTAATGCAAAGGATAGGTAGGTATAGGTATTAGAATCCAAAGGTCAAATCATATTTTGATTTTGCTTACTTCCTGGCTCATGGAGAATACGTCTTTCCATGACATTAGTGGTCTCTTATCTGTTATGTCATAGTTTTCTACCTGGTGGTGGTGTAATTTATTTTCATGCAGGATGAACGAATTTGGGTCTCCAAGCAAAGACGAAACAGACATTTCTGCAGACAATACCTGGTACTATAACAGAGATGGTTCGAAAATTCTCGATGTTTCCTGTCTCTCTTGTTAAACACATAAAGCGGTTCTTCTAAAATAACCCCAGATAATTTTTGCTTCCTCTGACTTCCCTTAAATCTTCTATAGGTTGGTTAAGCTGACATGTTTTTCCCTCCTCGGGAAAAGACGAGAATGCTGCTGGTGAGTGTGGGCCTGGCAGCCTCCAGATTGACTGAGAAGCTGTGCAGAGCTTTAGTGTAAGCACAAAGGCTCGGAAGGAGCAAGGTGATGGTTCAGTTAGACCGAGCAGCTACTGTGCTCTCTGTCCATCACCAGCACCAATAAGGGAAGTGATCTGGACTCCTGACATGCCGCTGTCCAGACTGAGGGTAGGTGCCTTCTGGTGGCTGCATCAGCCGGGGCTGCGGATTTCAATCTACTCTTAACTTTTTATCTATCCCTCTCTGCCTGTGCCAGTTTCCCCAATGTTTCTCGACATCGCATTAACTCCCCTCCCAGTACAATAATCGACTCCAATCTGCTATTATCACGGAAATAGAAGAGGTAAAGTGCCTGTAATAGGATCCAAATCAAATCACTTTCACTTCAGCTGGCTTTTGCTGTGAAGCCAAGGATTCCCCAGGGAGATTCAATACAGAGAAACACCTGCAGACACAGGCTGAGGCCCAGAGAGGAGATGGAACAAGACAGGCTCTGCTTCCCTGTAGTATCTCCTTAGCTACAAGATGGTCACCTCAGGAATAATGACCTCAGGCAGGCTCTGATAAACTTGGAACTCAAAGCCAACCCAAGGTCTGCCTCTCCTGCACTTCACCCCTCCCGAAGCCATGTTGAACCAGTTTGCCACACACAGCACCAGGAAGACGACTGTCCTTTCTTCCCTAAGGTCTCTGCTGGGAGCTGCTTTGGTGATTTTCTGCTTATTCTTGAGCAGTCTAGCCTCAAAGAAAAACTTACTCATATGTATTACTAACTCTTAAGAAATTAAAAAAAAAACAATTGAATTACTTTTTTTTCCTGGCTAGGCTGAGGTTTAAAAAAAAATCAGGCAAAAATTTCCTTTGGCTCTTACAATGATCACACACTTGGTAACTCTCCATTTCCCAAATGGTTGTGAGTTAAAGAGATTTCAAGGAAATTAGCTGCTACATACAAGCCCATCAGTTTTCGTGTACTCTGTAGGCTGTCTGCATGTCCACTAGGCTCAAACAGCAGAGTAAAATACATTGAGGATTGTACATAACTTCTCAGGCAGGCTCAGAATCTGACATAGTCTTGGCAAGAACCCCTTACAACTGATGCTTGCCTGTCTGCCAGGGTCTTAGGATTGAAGCTACCCACACTAATTGATAGTTTCGGTACGGGAGTTATCAGATAAGCAAAAAGAGCAATTGCGTTCTTCATTTCACAGGCCCTCTTAAGGCATGGCGGGAGACTTTCCAAAGCAAATGATTCACGATTCACAAGGAACACCCTTCAGCAGAAGTCTCTGCCAGTATGCTCCTGTAGATTCGCCCTTGAACTCCATTTGTAAAGCCAGGATGCTGAGTTTATATTAAAGGGATCCTTTACCAGTCACATCATTTTGCCTGCCGTCTTGAGCTCCTTTATTTTCTTGTTATTCTTATCAATGGAATGGTTTTCTTACATTGCAAGAGCATTACATAAGGAGGTGATTTGAAATTTTTTTATTATCTAAAAGTTATGTTGAGAAGAATTACACATTTCATAAAAATATTATAAGGACAAAATTCAAGAGGAGAAGTTGCTTACAAGAGGTTGGAGCAGAGTGAGGAAGAAGGAAGAAAGAGAAACAGATGGCCTGCATGGACAAGCTTATACTTGGATGGGAGAAATAAGACTCGGTTTGCCTTGGCAGGGCAGGGTAGTATTAGTTTGTGTGTGCAGTATGCAAAGGTGTATGCATGCCCCATGTATGTTGGGTGCACACACGTGTTTAGGTATGCATGCACATATATGAGTGTATGCATGTAGGCTGGAGAATTGCAGCAGGTGCCTTCTTCAGTTGCTCTCACCTTGCATGAGAGAGACACAGTCTCTCTTCTGAACCCAGAGCTTGCTTATACTGCTAGCCTAGGAAGCATCTTGTCCGAGGGATCATGTGCCTTTGCTGATATGGACGGGGAGAGTACCATGCTCACTCTGCATTTACATGGCTGCTTGGAATCTAAGCTCTAGCCTTCATGATTACATAGCAAACGTTTTCCCGGCTGCATCATTTCCCCAGTCCCAAAACTGCATGTTTCAAACTATCTCTCAAGTGCTTAGTAGGTCGTTTTACCATGAAGAAAAGGCCAATAGCTGAGGTGATAATTATTTAGCAAGTATACTGATTTGAACATTGCACAGTGCATCCGTGCACACAACCGTAGCAGTGTCCCTCATAAATGTATACGCGTATTATGTATCGAATCCGAATGAAGTAAGCCCCCAAATTAAAATTAGACTATTATAAACATAAAATGAGACCAAAATTAAAATTAGTAAAACAATCAACAGTTGTTTTGCACCTGAGTCTGAAACAATCAAAAAGGATATGTGATTTGAAAGATGGGCTCTTTCCTGGGAGAGGGTTCTGCCTGATGGTCAGACAATGCCATGTAATTAAAACCACTGTAGCAGGTGTTAGGCATTGTGCATTTGTGATTAGTATTAGTGGGGGCAGTGTTCTACCATTTCTCTGTGTGTGTTCTATGAGCATTGATGTGCAAGTGTGAGAAAGATACAGATGCATAGGTGTGTGTATGTGTGTGGCAACCACACACAGGTCAGTACCGAGTTTCTTCTCCAACCATGCTCTACTTTCGGAGACCCTTCTCTTATACACTCAGGACTCCATCAATTTGTCCCATCTGCCTATCCAGCGAGCTTCAGGGAGCATTCGTTTCCACCTGCAAAATACAGGGAGATTAGGTGTGTGCCATTACTTTCTAGTTTCCTGCTGGGAATCCACAATCAGGTCCTCAAGACAAATACTTTGTCAACAGAACCATCCACCCATGCTAGGGATCAGCTCTTTCTTCATACCACAGTCAGAGCTCCTGCCTAGGACTGGAGGGAGACACCTTCTAGGCAGAACTGAAAAAAAACCTTGTGGTTCAAGGAACCTGGGTAAGAAGAGACAAAGAAGCATTCCCAGGGTGAACACTTCGGTAACCCTCTAGGGTTGAAACCATTAGTAGGATTTATGCCTAGACAGCTGCATGATCTCAGACCCCTTAAATTACAGGATACATCTCAGAAAAAAAAATGGTTTCGTGGTGAATGTGGATATCAGGGAAATAGTTGATCGCTCTTAACCTTCCAAGCCTGTTCCCTTCAGAGGCCTCAGGGTACTCCATTTCTATTTCAGAATCCCCCCCACCATGTCCTTCCAGATAACAAGAGAATGCGCTGTGAACAGGGCAAGGTCAGAGCCATGATGAAGGGTGATGTAGTCATACATCACATGAATGGCTACACGAGACAAGTCTGATTTCACACAGTTTATTCGTTGCAATGGGCTATCATTATCTATGTCACAAACTCTGTTTAATTATATAAAGTATTGAAAGAAGGTTCCCATACATACTTGGGGCATATAAAAAATTGCATATTCTTGTGAGGGGTTTGAAAAGTAAAATTATTTTATTCTTTACTACATTAAACCTGTTGATCTTTTTCATTAAATTATAATTTTTCTTTACTCTTGAGAATCTCACGCTCATATACAATGAAAATTGGTTGTACCCACCCCATACTTTACCCCTTCAACTTCCTCCATATTCCCCCAACACGTCCTGATCCCAACCTCATGTCTTTCTCCTTTATTTTTGGTAAGCAGTTTTGTGCAATGACTGCCACCCATATAAAGATGGGTAGGGGGTTGTCTCACTAGATCACAGAAAACTTATCAGTAGGAGCATGCTCAATAAAGAGATGACTATTCCTTCCTCAGGAGATGCCAAATGTCAATAGCGCCTCAGTAAGGGCCTGAATTTTGGCTGACGCGTTCATGCACAGGTTGTGCACAGGTAACCACAGCAACTGTGAGTTCATGACAGTCACATCACAGCCAAAAGAGAGCAAGAATTTCACCACGCTCCTTGCCAGCCTTTAGCCTTTGCTTCTTACATTCTTCCTGCCTCATCTTCCATGCCATTCCCTGAGCTTGGAAGGGAACAGTGGTTGATAAAGCTGTCCCAATTAGAGAAAGCATTCAGAATGTTGTTTGTTCAGGCACTTCAGTCAGTTTTACATCTCTGCATTGCTTGTTGTAGATTGCGGAAAGAAGGGTTCTCTGTTCAAGACTAAGGACAACCCAGGTGCACGGGTATCAATGTAAATATTTAGAAGGCAGTTTGATGGTATGACCATTTTTCAGAATAGCAATATCTGGTTCTACCTTAGGACCTATGATCTTCCCAGCTACAGGCTCTTGACCAGGATTAAAGTAGCAGGGATGCTGCTGTGGAAAAGGCCTCAGATCCAATGAGAAAGCAGTTAGTTTTCTCATCCAGTCATGCTAATAGCCTAGCCTGCCTATTCAGCAATAGACCTTATGAGTAATAACAGTGGTATTTTGTGGCACATAGGGTCTGCACCATGCCTAATGACCTCATGAAGGTTAGATAGCAGGCAAGAAATTTCCTGTTTGGTTTGAGTTAGATTTTTTTTTGTATGTCCTGTAAGTGGGTCTTAGTATGTAGCTGTGTTTCATAATGAAGGACAATGGAAGTAGACTATACTGTTTCAAAGATGTCTGGAGTCTCCCTGACCTGTAACTTGGAAGGACATATTCCATGCCTTGCACTGTTATTTTCATTTAATAGCTCATATTGATTATTTTGATGGAAAAATTATATATGTGATTGGAATAAAACACACTTAACATGTGACTGCGAATCCAAACCAAAACAAACCGCAAACCCCATGTATGTGCAGTGCCCAGAGATCCTGTGTAGAGAGTGCAGCATGAGGTATGTCCCGGTATCTACACCGTGGTCATCCCAGGCTAGGGAGACAGAGGAAAGTGAGTGTTTTCATAGATGAGATCTTGTGAGGCAGAAAGCCGGAAGACAAGAGCTCAACTTGACTGGATAAACAGTGGAATGTCTCCGAGAAGAGGGGAGGCTCTCTGAGGCCATGTGAGCACTGCTTAGGCTTAGTTGATTTGTAGGCCATGCTCTCCTGGAGTTTTTCCCCTCTGACTACTATAATTTCAGGGGATTCCTAATCTTCAGGGGAAGGACCTGATGACGATCCCCAATATAGAATCGCTGTGGAATGCCTGACTGTGAGTCTCTGCACCCACTGACATCTACTGCCAGAGGACTCCTCTCTGGCGATGACTGGGCAAGGCACACACTCATGAGTATAGTGACCTTTGATCATTGTCATTGGCATCACCTTAGTGCCGCTTCAGTTGGAACCAAAGGAGTGGCGTCAACTACCCACTAATTAGAAGATGCATCTCCGGTGTAAACCACGCCACACTGGTGTTTGCTTACAACATAAACGTGGCTAGTGATCATATTGAGTTATTGTCATAAAATGGCTAATCGCCTCACTTCTTAGCAGAGATTTACTTTGGAGTAGTTTTAAGGATTTCAGACCAAGGTCTATTATGGTATTATTCTCTTAAACACACCAGTCAGGTGCAGAGTAAAAAAAAAAAAAAAAAAAAACAAACAAACCTTTCTGAGAAAAAGTTCTAAGCCATGTGACTAAACATAGACAAGAAATATGAGTTAATTTAAGTTGTAAGAGCTAGTTAATTATAAGCCTGATCTAATAGGTCAAACAGTCTATAATTAATATAAGTCTCTGTGTGGTTTTTTTGGGGGGATTGAAAGGCTGTGGGACCAGGCAGGACAGACTTCTGTCTACAATGGTCAGTTTCTTAATTGCTCTTAACTCTGTGGTGGGGCAAAATACCCCAGTAGAATTATGGGAAAGAAAGGATTTTGCTTCAATGGCTGACTGGAAATACAGTTCTAGACAGAAAGGGATGAATTCCTAATATTATTTTCAAGGGCATACCTTTAACTGGATGTCATCTCACCAGGCTCCACCTCCTAAAGTCCCACTTTCCAGTGGTGCTAGTCTACAAACCAAGCCTTCAAGAGATGGACCACCAGAGGAATTTGTATATAAATTTCCCATACCACTATGTAGTTATAAGGATCAAAGCAACGGGAAAACAATTGTCATGTAGACTGATCTTCAAGTGTTCTCCCTTCTTAGTGCCTCATGCTCCCTTTCCTCTTCTTCCCTCTTTGTATCTTCTTTCAATTTTTTTCCAGTATTTCTTTTTCTTCTTCTTGAAGTAATATATTTTATTAATCCTTTGAGATCTTTTACACACATACAAAATGTATCACAATAATCACCCCCAAATTTCCCTTCTAACTCTTCCCGGATCTATTTCCCATTTCCATACCACCTCCCAATTTTTAAATTTCTTTTTTTAAAAAAATAATTTCTACAGTCCAATTAGTGCTGTGCATGAACTCAACAGGTATAAGATCATTCAGTGGACATGGTCAACCTACCACAGGCCACCACCTTAAATAAAACTGATTCCTCAACTTTAAACAATCACCATTCCAGATGCTATTAACTGTCAGTAGCTCCTCGGGTGTGAGTGGCAGGGAGTGGGGGATGAAGTACTGTGTTTTGTGCTGTAATACAGACTGCTTTGATATTACACCGGCCTCCCTGGGCTCTGGTTCTTACAGTCTTTCTGCCCATTCCTCAGCAGTGATCCCTAAGCCTGTGAGGAAGGGGTGTGATGTAGATGGTCCATTTGTCTTCCACTAATACTGATGCTCTGCACTTTGAGCAGTTATAAGGATCTCTGTTAATCACCATCTCCCATCCAAAGGAATTCCCTGATAGGGTCTGAGAGCTGCAGTAACCTGCAGGGAGCAAAGAAAGCCCTGAGTAAAGGGAGGACCTGCATGAATGTGCCCTGATGACATAGGCATGGTCTTGTCAAGGACCCCATAGCTTCAGGCACAGAAGGATGGCAAAGCCTACGCTAGGGAACCAAATCCAAGTATTGACAGTGTATGTAGAATGCTCTGCTGTAAATGTCTTGCCCTAAATACTTATTCCCTGAAGACTGCTCCTATTGAGAGTAGATAAACCTGTCTCCTTGGTCCAGCTCTATACCATAATCCCTTTTTCCCTATTTATCTGTATGTTATAGTCTCCATCTCCTTGTTCAGATGTATGCAAGAACCCTGCTTCTCTGGTCAATTCTATATAATACACACACTGAGTCTGCACTGTGTTCTGGCTTCTCCAGAACAGATCCCAGGCCATCTGATCCCAATTTTTTGCCCATGTTTATGTCCATCTGTCTGTCTGCCAGTCTCTTCCCCATTCTCTCCATCATTACATCAATCAGGATTGTTCCTGAAGGCAATTCACTGATGCAGCACTAATCTATTGCTAGAGAGGAATGGATTTAGAGGGCAGTTTGATGCTATATCCATTTAACAAAACAATGGTAGTAAGTTCATCCCTTAGGCCTGTGAAGTCCCCAACAGTGGGTGCTTGTTGAAACTGACAGTACTCGACCTGTGCTTCCTCCTGGGGAAAGGCCCTTAAATCCATTCTGGAAGGGGCTGGTTACCCCAATTACTTTTGTTTTTATTGCATCCCTGAGCATATGTTGCCCTGCTGGTCATTATTGTAGTTCACATGACTGATACTGATGATGACTTTTTCTTTTTTTGTCCAGGAACCTATGTAGAGACTTCTGGTGAAAGGTAACTACCAGGGAGAACGATTTCTAGCCAATACCAACATGACTCTATGTCCTTGGACTAAACTGTGTGGTGTGTTTAGCAACAGAGTCTCACCGTTAAGTTGTGGTAGTCAGGAAAAAACAATGACAATAGTCTCTATAGTACTCCCAAGAGTTTAAATGCAGTCATCCAACACCTGGCATAGGTACTTTTGTCTGTCAATTCATGATTTGGAGGAATATTTTCCCATGTATGGAAATCTAAGGAAATATTTCATATGAATATATATCGTAAGTTTCATATTATGTATGACTGTGAATATACTATATATTCCCATGTGTGTGTTTTATATTATATATAATATGAATAATATGTAATTATATATACATATATATGATATGAAGCTTAAAATGAGCCTCCATGTGTTATTTTCAAATATCCTTAGTATTAGTTATTTTTATCCCCTATTCTGTCCTAAATTCCAACTTTTCTACCCACTTACATCTTGTTCCTCTCTAGTCACTAATTCTCCTTCACATGGTCTCTGTTCTACAGGCCTCCCTTCCTTCAGATGACCCATGTTCTACGAACCTCCGTTCCTTCAGATGAACTTGGAACACTCTCTGTTATATGTGGATCATTGAGCAGAATCTTTTAAGTTTAATATGTTTAACTTTGAGTGCCTGAAGAATCCAGAAAGCTAGAAAGAGATCACGTTTTGGGAGGGAAGGGAGAAGCTCTCGTTTCTTTTAGTAGTGCTGGATGTCTGACATAAAATTATAAAAATATATAATTTCAAGAAGATCTTGAACAAAATTTTACAAATTTTCAAAGAGCAAGATACAGGATGGGAATGTGACAGGACAGTAGTCAAGGGTCAGGGCTGTTCAGGGGACTCCCCAGATCTTTCATCTCTTTAGTGCCAATCATGATCTGGTCTCCTTGTAGGCCTCAAATAAAATCCCAATTTATCCCGAAGAAGGAAATAAGATTTAAAAATTATGAAAAGTGATAACTTTGAAGTAAGAATTGTAAACCTGACTTCAGAAAACATGCCCAACTCTTGTCATTCTGTTAAGACTTTATGTTCTATAGAATAGTTTATAGTGTGCCAACCCTATGCACACTCACTTCAGATAGTACCGGGGGATCCAACATACAGATTATTCTAAGATCGCAGACAGTTTTTTGAACATGTGCTTCATAAGGATTGTAAATTCTCAGCAACCATCATATAAATTAGTATTAGATATGCATTGTGACACGTGATTGTAAATCTATATATCACCTTCCTCCATCTCTAACTGGACTTTTAGAGAGAAGAAATGTATTTCTAATTGTTTGGAGTTATCTTATCTGATAATGATCATTTTATTCGAATAAATCTACAGTGTGGAAATTGGATCAAACACCGTATTCTTTCTGTGGAGATGCTGTGTTAATATCACCATTGTATAGGTCTACAGAAGGAAGCCTTTGTATTTGAACTTGATCTTGGGCTTTGCCTTTCAAGCATCTAGAAATTCTCATAGGTCTGCCCATCAGTTTCATTTATAAGAATCTAAGAATCTGAACAGGAAATAAGGTAAAAAAATCTCTAAAGCATCGTAGAATGATAAATGTTATTTTTTAAGCTTTTACATTTTTGTTTGGAAGTTAGTTTAATGTTTGGTTAAAATATCATTAGTTAAGAAGATTTTTTTTTAGACTCTATCATCTCAGTTATTTATTGAGAGACAATGATACACTATGGACACTGAACGTATATAAACTGAAGGACTCTACCACATTGCAATACACACTGTAGCATTTGTATCATTAGAAAATTATATCAGTGGCTGAGAATTTTTGACTAATTAGGTTTCTTGGATAATAAGAGCTTTTTAATAAGGTACATATCATTTACAATGTTGCTAATGAAACGTGAGAACAACTCAGTACCCGGGAAGATAAAGGCTAACTTGTTTTAATTGTTAGCATTTTTTTTCTTGCCTACAGTGACACAGTCATTATTTCCCAGTCCCCACTTATCATGAAATCCAAGAGGATTAATGGTTTCACTTAGACTGGCGAAAATGTTGAAGCTGTCCCGATTATCAGTGCCATTGGAAAGAATAATGGCTGTTTGTCATTGTGTTTAGCAGGACAATGAATTGTCCCCCAGACACTAGCACCATTAACTCTTTCAGGTGGTGGTGACAGAATTCTATAGATGTGATGGAAAAGGCCAGAGGGTTGGGAACTTGGTGTGTGTGTGGGGGGGGCATTCTCAGGGTGACTATTCAGCAGAGTCACAGACTCTACCAGCAACTGCAGAAATACCTTACTTACCTACCCTGCAATTTTGGTTTCCGGAATTGGAACTAAATTGCTCTTGATCTACTTTTGTTATGAATGTGTAAGCTGCCATGTTGATATAGACAAGTAGGAATTCCAGAAAAGGCAACTATCTTCAAGTACTCTGTTCCTTGCTACCTCTCTTAAAAAGAGAAAAGCAAAACGTGTTTAGCTGGAAAGACTTCCTCCCAGTTTCTCACCCCACATCTCATCCCCTTTAATTTGAATATTATATCTTAATAAAAGATAGTTTAATTCCTTTTCCATATATACCTTGTTGTATGAGGCTGCTTGTTTGTTCCTAGCTGCACAGACTTGAAATAACCACTCAGAAACTATATATTTAAATCACCGCTTGGTCAATCACTTAAGTTTATTCGTAGCTAGCTCTTATATCTTTGGTTAACCCATCCCTATTAATCTCTGGCGGGGCTACAGGCTTCTCCCTGACTCCACCTACTCTCTCTATATATATATTTTGTTCAGCCTGGTGATTGGCTGAAATCAGCTTCTTTATTCATTAACCAATAAATGCACCACATATACATAAGGCCTTCCCACACCAGCACCTAACCTAATTTATGCATCAGTAGTAATAAAACAAACTTTAAATATATGGTTTTTTACAATTGTGTGTGTGTGTTTGTACACATGCACTCACCTTCAATAATACCAATAAAGAGGTTGGAAGACAATTTGGGGGATCATTTCTCTCCCACCATGTGAGTCCCAGGACAGAGTTCAAGTCGCTATGCTAGATAGCAATGGCTATTGCCCACTGAGCCATCACATTGGCCCCTAATACTTTATGCAATAAAAATTTTGTCAATTTTGGATAAAAGCTAATGAATACCTATCTTTAATAATTAACAATTTAATTTGTAAAAATTAAAGCATAGAAACACAGGCGTCTACTGTGTTTTATTTAATTTATTTAATTATTTAATATTGTGGCTTTGTGAGTGTTTCTAATTACAGACTGCAATTCTTTAAAACAAAAAAATGTAGCCGGGCAGTGGTGGCGCATGCCTTTAATCCCAGCACTTGGGAGGCAGAGGCAGGCAGATCTCTGTGAGTTCGAGACCAGCCTGGTCTACAAGAGCTAGTTCCAGGACAGGCTCCAAAACCACAGAGAAACCCTGTCTCAAAAAACCAAAAAAAAAATGTAGTAGTGTGATAAGACAATGAATAGTTGTCTTCCATAAAATTACCAGATTGTCCCCCTTTCTGGATCATAGCTGGGGCTGGAGAATAATAAAATGACTCTCTCATCTCATCCTGTCGCCTGTTCACATAAGCAATGCAGGTATGTGTGTACCTGTATGTGTGCCTCAGATTCCCCCTGCTAAGTCCCTTTCCCTACAATTGAGACTTCAGGATCATTCTTGACTCCCAAGATGGGACAGCAAGTTAGGAAGCTCTTGCAGATCCCGGAGGGCTGACTTTGACTGGGGGTCGTGGAAGGGAGAGGACGCAGCCACAAAAATAAATACTGTGTTAACAGATAAATCTTGATTTTTTTTTCTCTTGCCCCTCTGGGAATGCAGCCATGGTTTGGTGCTGTCAAAGAGCCCGAGGTCCACTCTACCTGGCACTTGGACAGAGAAATCTCCTTCCTAAAGCTCGTTCCCAGAGTTCCGTAGGGATTATACTACTTTTAAATAACACAACTTTCAAAAGAATCAACAACTGTCATTCCGTTCAAACCCATAAACATGGTGTCATTTGTAAATGCCATCTCTACTCCCAACAGATCTTGTAGAATAAGTTTTAAACTGAGCAGGATGCTCCTGGAAGTGAAGCACGGGCAGTAGAGCTATGAATGCAAAGTCTATTATCCAACTTGACAGGGAAAATTATTTGATTCTCTGGGTGACTCCATCCTGGGAATCAATGTAGTCAATATATAGAAGCTTGTAGTATCTTATGTGTTGTTATGTATGAGTTCTTGGCAAATGGGTGTCTCCGGCTCTTTGAGATAGCAAACAAATGATTTCTGCTTGTGTCCATTGGGTACCCTCAATGCACACATACAAGCCGTTTGAAGTATAAGAGGTCAGGAAAAGTGGCTGTCACTATATGAAAAGACATAGGGGATGAGAGTAAAATAAATTCAAAAGAGAAAGAAAGACAGGAAGAGAGGCAAAGGCAGGAAGGAAGAAAAGAATAGGATATAACTTGTTTGGATGGTCAGAGTGCAGTTTACCATGTAGAGAGCTGAAGGTAGTAGGGCTGACAAAATTACAAGTGGAAAACTGGGTTGGGTGGCCCACGCCTATTACCCTAAAATTCAGGAGTCTGAAGAAGGAAGGCCATGAGCTAGAGGCTTGTCTCAGCCACTTACCAAGATGGGCTCTCCAAAATTCAAGAGAAAAAAAAAAGTTAGGCGATTGAACTAGAACCCACAATATTTCTTTTTTCTGATTGACACAATGAGACAATGTATCCAGCTGCAGATCATCCTTTATTTCTACAAGAACGGACTTTCCATATTTTGGTGACCAACAAGTTCGTGGTGGAAATGAGCAAAGTGTAAAACAGTGACGCATTAGGAGGAAAAGTCCAGCATAGTGTCTGTGAGAACTCAGACCCTAAGGCCAACACACAAAAGAGAACATCCCTTTTTGAGAACCTCTACAGGGTTAGAAGGAAGTGGCCCTGGGCCTGATTTCAGTTACTAGACGCTAGATTGAAAACAATACCGACAAAGATAAAATTTCTATTTCTTGTCTACAAATAAATTCAAAGTCATGAAGTAGATACATAGAGAAATAAAGATCACAAAGGGAGTGCCTATGCTGTAAATCTCTGCTCACACAGCAGAATGTGGATTAGTCAGGATTGCCTAGAGGAACGAACAAATGGGATGGATATATCTAGCTATTCAGATCTATCTGTCTATACATACATAGGTAGATTAGTTAGATAGATGATAAATAGGTGATCAATTGATAGATAACAGGTAGATTAATGATAGATAGAAAGATAGATGATAGATAGATGATAGATAGATAGATAGATAGATAGATAGATAGATAGATAGATAGATAGATGATAGAGTAGACCATCTTTAGAGTAGTAACAACAGCAGAATCAGGCTAGAGAGCTGAGAACCCATTAGCTTCCTGGTCTTTGAGACTGAAGCCTCACCAGTCAGTGTAGTCCGACTCTGGTTGTCTCTCAATGGGAAAGGGTGGAGAGGAGCAGGCAACTGCTCAGTCCATACGGCACAGTTAGAGACAGAAGGGTTCCAGAGAAAGATGCTCACAGTGATTACAGTAGCGGCAGTCTAAAAATCATAATGACCTGCATTTTCTAAAGGCATTCCTTCATGATGACTTACAATGAATCCCAACTTCTTGATTCAGATTGGTGTAGAACTACATCCTCAAGCATGTGCATGAAAATCCAGCTGGAACAGTGGTTGCTTCTTAAAATTTCCACTTTGCAGTCCTATCAGAATTAAGCAAAAGGCACATGAAATAGCTGTCAAATTCCTGCCACTTAAAAAAGTGATGCATATTTAAGCTTAGAAAGGGGGTTATTAATCATCAACAGAATACAGGCATGGTATCGGAGGTTCAGTGTGTGCAAAAAATATAATAGTTAAAAAGGTGCATTCTAAGGCACACCAGCTTTGCCGGAGAAGGGGAGCAGCTTGCCTTTATGGCATGGTTACATAATTCCAATTTTTATTTTTCTCAATTAGAACCACCTCTACCGTGCCAGCTGGAAGTCAGGATTCTGACCTCCCTCTCCCAGTATTTATTATCTTGGAATCTGTACTCCTTTCCTATCTTCCAAAGGACATATTTTTAATTGACATGTTTCTGGAAATATATTAGGTCAAATGAGCTACAAATTTGCCAAATCTATATATGAAATCCTAGTTCTTTCATAAAATGGTTTCTGAAATGATGATATGCTTCCATTTGCATCCCTGGATGGCTCAAGGCACTAGCTACTGGTACCAAAAACGTGGTCTCTTGTTATTAAATAATTTAATGTCACAAATCCTTATCATGTCCCATTCCCTTAACAACTGAGTGGGCCCATCAACCATAATTAGGTATCCTTAATGTACCTGGGCTCTGCAGCAGGGTCACCATCACACTAAATATAACACATGCTCCGGTGCATGAAGCAGAGCTAATAGGAGATCAGGTGAGTGAGATTCCCTCAAATAATCGGCTCACCTGGCAATGGACCTGATGCTACTGAGGCCCTGGGGTACTGTCAGGCACCCTGTTTAGGATTATATGTCAGACGATGCCTGGTGCTGTCCAAGGCCAATTGGCACTCCCTCTGTCCAATAGCTTCTGACAACGATTCTGAAAAAATCTTTTACCCCTTTGGAAAAATCGCCAGGCTGATGTGTCAGCAAAGCCGAGCCCTGGAGAGGGCTCACTCCTACCGGAAGTGCACATGCTGGGTGGGTGGAGACGATGAAAACACTGAGGACGGAACCTTCTGTTGCCAATGTCTCCTGATGTTCTGCTGTTTTCTGATAGTTCAAGTCATTCTCCGACTTGTCTGGATTGAGAACCATGCAGATTCTTAAAGAACCCTTCGCCGGGCTGTGGTGGTGCACGCCTTTAATCCCAGGATTTGGGAGGCAGAGGCAGGCGGATCTCTGTGAGTTCGAGACCAGCCTGGTCTACAGAGCTAGTTCCAGGACAGGCTCCAAAGCCACAGAGAAACCCTGTCTCGAAAAACAAACAAACAAACAAAAAAAAAAAACAAACAAAAAAAAGGAACCATTCTAAGTGTATCAGTGATCGCCTTTCCAGAAAGAGTTATGTCAGTATTCACCCAAAGCAATGGATTACTTTTTTGATGGATTCATGATATATGATGACATTATTAGGATGTAGTGAAAAGTAAGAGGTGGGACGTTGATGAAGGAATTACATCACCAGGGAGCCTGTCCTTCTATGGAATGGGCGGGCCCCCTTTTATACCCCATCTCCAGGCTTCCTGGATGCCTCTGTGTAAACAGCTCTGTGTGAAACTCTGCTGCATCCTGAATTCCGCTTTCTGTGATGATCTAACACTTCTGAAACTGTAAGGCAGCAAAGATATGCCTTCCCTTAGATTCTTCCTTTATATATTTTGTTACAGCAATGAGAAATGTAATTAATGTGTTTTTTATCTCTAATAATTTGAATCAGAGTCTGTGACTTATTATACATCAGGCAATTCATCTTATCCAAGTCATACAATGATAGAATAAACATTTGCTTTCTAAGATTGGTAGTGCAGACGTAAGAGTTTAAATTAGCCGTCCGCTGTGACACAGGTAATAAAGAGTGGAATCCGCCCTGGGTTGGAGTCAAACTGAATTTGGTGCCCACGTGCTAATATTCCACACTACTTCCTTGATATACTTCTAAAAGCAAAGGTCTTCCAGGATCTTCCTCAGGACTTGGAGATATGTCTCTAAAACCACTAGAAGGGAATATTTAATAATCTATTTTATTTATATTTATTTTCAAAAGGAATTAATTATTTGATGGTTTGTAAATACAGGAGTCTCATATTTGAGAATAGAATCAGTGCAAAGATAATAAGTGCCATAGAATTACAAAAACTAAATCTTTCTCCTGTTCTTCTTATTCTACTGGCCTTGAGAAAAATCACACTGCCTTTCTGCTGCCAGCTTTATCACTTGAAAAATAATGTGAAATATTTACTTTTCAGTGTTAGTGAGACAGGACAGTTAGCTCCATGCATGCGTGTACTTGAGATCCATATAATGAGTATCTGTACATGAAATACACATTGCTGAATTAGCTTTCATGCATTCAGTATATTTTCAGACCTCGCGAAATCCTATGTTTTTATTTAGTGCACTAAAAAATTGTGAAATTGAAACCACTGACATTCATAATGATTACAATCTCTGTGAAATCATTTTTTATATTTTCTAATTTGTTGTGATCGCTCAACTGATATTGGAATATCAAGACTTGAATATTAAACATAATATATTTGAGACACTGCTTTACCAATTATGCTTTTACTGGGCATTTTCTAAAATAGTCTTAACTTGTCAAGAATCAGCAAAAATTGTGTTAAGTGTGGGCAACACTCACCGTATGTCACAGTTAAATGATTCTCAGTAGCTTACCACAGAAGATTAAAATTTACATAGTTTTAATTTATTTTGTCCATCTTGCAACTGTGGCTAAAAATTGGAGAAGGTAGTTATTTACAAAGTAGCAACTCAGAGCCAATCCACATCATGTGCTCCTGGGAACTGAATGGTGGTCACTCATTTTTAGTGATTTGTACAGTTTGGGGGGGGGGGGCAAGCATTGTATCTCTTTAAGACAACTCTCTTCTTTTGTTAAAAATGGTTACAGTAACGGTTCATTTCACTTGTCAGTTTTAGAGAATTTAGAGTCAGAGTTGTCTCACTTTTAATATGCTGCATAGGCATTCACTGCTCCCTGCTTCTTCAGTGTGCATAAAACAAGACCAGCTTCCTCTTGTTGCTGTTGCCATGCCTCCTTGCCAAGATGGACTGATTCTCTGTAATAGTAAGCCAAAATAAGCACTTCCTTTCTTAAGTTACTTTTTTTTTCATAGCAACAAGACAAGTAACTAACACATTCAGCCACAAACAAATCCCTGTAATGGCCCAATAGAGACAAAAATCTAGTGCCATAACCCTGTACAAATTTCTTCAATGCTTAAGAAAAGAAGCTGAATATGAAGAGAAATTATAGACTCTTCCAAATTGGTTTTGCTTTTTTACAGTGATGTAATGGGGACCCCGTGATCATTGTGATCTTCTTAGGTCTGATTTGAAATACCCCTTTCTTTGGCACTTCATCTTCTGATACATTGTTGGAAAATATAGGTTCCGGGAAGATAGCACTGATGCCCTTAGAGAAAGGAAGTTATAAAAAGTCTCCCACAAAAGCAAGGAGTAAGTTCATGTCATGTGTTTCCTTTTGACAGGAAAAGCGTATCTTGTTTAACTTGTCTTGATTATTCTTCAATTAGGCACCTGTCCCTAGGCGAGCTTGCACTCACACTTAAGTAGCTCTTACTAATTGTTAGTATTCTTTGGGAGGCTCACACTCATGTACTCAGATGTGTTTTTACTTCCCTACACTTTCTTCTCCTTCTCTTAACTCTTGTGTTTAAGTTCATATTAAAGCTGATTTATTCGAATACCGACTTTGTTGGTAAGTTGAAAATTGTACCTCAATTACAAACACTGAGATGGAGAATTCCAATCTTTGCCACTTGTCCATTTACTCTGCACTATAGCTACTTACTAAGGTTATAAATGTCTGAATTTATTTTTATGATTTATTCTAGGTAGTGTGACTAGTTCAAATTGGTGATGGACGTTTAATTCTAAAGCTACATGTTGCCGGGCGGTGGTGGCGCACGCCTTTAATCCCAGCACTCGGGAGGCAGAGGCAGGCGGATCTCTGTGAGTTCAAGACCAGCCTGGTCTACAGA